>NW_026939209.1:0-9173 GCF_032062105.1 Saccostrea cuccullata | reverse complement strand
AATTACTTTTGTTTCTTTATTTCTTACTTGCATCAGACAAGCTGATGAGCATTGGTAAAAGAACGATAGACCCTTTTTCAAAAGAATAGGCTTGTCATGTTGATTTTTTTTTTTTTTTTTTTACAAAATTGATAATATTTGCATAGTATTTGAAAGAATATTTTGACCTGTGTGCTTAATATATGTCACAAATGAACGTCATCCCTAATTTTTCTAAACAGACATCACCTGTTTTATTACCTTACCTCCCCTTATTGATTTAACAAACGACAGTTAAAACCTGATCAGTAGCAAGAATGAAGTCTGTAAATATGACATATTTGGAATGACAAATTTCAAGTATCTTTTCATCGTATTTCTTTTCGTTACATCTGAGTGAATAATAGTTCAACCTTCACAGACATCTATAAATTCATTAAAAAACTTCGTTTTTCAACACTTTTTAGCCCACAGACACCTGACAAGTAGTAACTGTCAGCTGTAACCTCCCTATATCTTCTGAGATTTTCTTAGACACTACATTTTGTAACTTTGCAAATTTTATACAAATGAACTCTTAGTCTAGATATCATGCCATTACTTTTCTACAGAGCTTATTATTAATGGAGAGACGTTCACGGAAGTGCTTTCTTGCGCGCGCATCTTGAGGATGATGATCAGGCCAATCGGCAATCCTCGGCTGACTCCGCTACGCTCCATTCAAACATTTCTGTTAATTTGTTAAGTTTCAGAAATACGAAAGCCCATTGAGCTCATTTTCGTAGGTTAAAAAAATAAAATTTTCGCGTTATAACGTATAGCTTTCGCGAATAAACGCGTAACTTTCGCGATATAACGCGAAACTTTCGCGAAAAAACGCGTAACTATAACGCGACACTTTCGCGAATAAACGATTAACTTTCGTGTTATATCGCGAAATTATAAATATATAGTTTTGTTTTTCAGGAACCTTGATCTTCACTGACAGATTAGAACATGAACACTGACAGGAACTTCCATGAATTTATCAATAAAATATCATTTCCTAAATAGAAGATGTCCTAGAGACATAATGCGAGAATAGGATAGATTAGTCATTCGATTTTTTTTATTTCAAAACCCTACCATATTCGCAGCACAGTTAAGGTTACAATAAGGAGGCGGGACCCAAGTTATAGGGAAATGTTTACTATGACGTCACACAAAATACAGCGCCATCAAAATACCATAAAATGAAATTATTTGCAATTGTAAACTGCTGGATATCTCTAGACTACATAATTTATATACTTACTATTGCATGCAGTTTTGTAGTTTGTTAAATCCCATACAACAAAATATTTAAACGATTCATTGATCGCAATGCATTTGTCAATGTGACGTCATATCGCAAAAATGACGCAGTTTGTACACAGTGAGAGGCTGATCAAATCACATTTTGTACAATAAAAATATCTTTTGTTCTCAAATAAAATATTTTTTGCAGTTATGAAAAAGGCCATTAACTTGGATGCGATGTTTATCTTACTTTTTTATTTGTATACATGTACTGTCCGTATATTCTCTAGACAAGTGATACTATCGAGTGTTTCTATGTAGATTTATTAAAGGGGAAAAAGAAGGGCCCTATTGCCCTAATAAATCGATTTTTTTGCAAGGGCATACTATACCCTCAATGTATCTTGCCAAGTTTTTACACATAAATTCAAGAATTGTCAGAAAAGTGCTATACAAACCTCATGAAATCTTGCAAATAAATTAATTATAGCTATATTTAAGGTAGTTGACCAGCAAAATATTCAACATGCCGTATAAAAAACTGAATAAATTTTAGCAATTAAATAGTGGAATCTATATAGGTTCGCAGCACTTTTTAGCTCACCTGAGCCGAAGGCTCAAGTGAGCTTTTCTGATCACATTTTGTCCGGCGTCCGTCTGTCCGTCTGTCTGTCTGTCTGTCTGTCTGTAAACTTTTCACATTTTCGACTTCTTCTCAAGAACCGCTGGGCCAATTTCAACCAAACTTGCCACAAAGTATCCTTGGGTGAAGGGGATTCAAGTTTGTTCAAATGAAGGGCCACGCCCTCATTCAAGGGGAGATAATTGGGAATTAATGAAAATTTAGTGGCATATTTTAAAAATCTTCTTCTCTAGAACTACTGTGCCAGGAAAGATGAAACTTATGGGGAAACATCCTCAGGTAGTGTAGATTCAAATTTGTTCAAATCATGACCCCGGGGGTAGGGCGGGGCCAAAATGGCCGACCAAAGTTTTACATAGAAATATATAGGAAAATTCTTTAAAAATCTTCTTCTCAAGAATGACAAAGCCATAATTCATCATATTTATATGGAAGCATGTTCAGGTAGTGTAGATTCAAGTTTGTTCAAATCATGACCCCCGGGGGTAGGGCGGGGCCAAAATGGCCGACCAAAGTTTTACTTAGAAATATATAGGAAAATTCTTTAAAAATCTTCTTCTCAAGAATGACAAAGCCATAATTCATCATATTTATATGGAAGCATGTTCAGGTAGTGTTCATTCGAGTTTGTTCAAATCATGACCCCCGGGGGTAGGGCGTGGCCAAAATGGCCGACCAAAGTTTTACATAGAAATATATAGGAAAATTCTTTAAAAATCTTCTTCTCAAGAATGACAAAGCCATAATTCATCATATTTATATGGAAGCATACTCAGGTAGTGTACATTCAAGTTTGTTCAAATCATGACCCCCGGGGGTAGGGCGGGGCCAAAATGGCCGACCAAAGTTTTACATAGAAATATATAGGAAAATTCTTTAAAAATCTTCTTCTCAAGAATGACAAAGCCATAATTCATCATATTTATATGGAAGCATGTTCAGGTAGTGTAGATTCAAGTTTGTTCAAATCATGACCCCCGGGGGTAGGGCGGGGCCAAAATGGCCGACCAAAGTTTTACATAGAAATATATAGGAAAATTCTTTAAAAATCTTCTTCTCAAGAATGACAAAGCCATAATTCATCATATTTATATGGAAGCATGTTCAGGTAGTGTAGATTCAAGTTTGTTCAAATCATGACCCCCGGGGGTAGGGCGGGGCCAAAATGGCCGACCAAAGTTTTACATAGAAATATATAGGAAAATTCTTTAAAAATCTTCTTCTCAAGAATGACAAAGCCATAATTCATCATATTTATATGGAAGCATGTTCAGGTAGTGTTCATTCAAGTTTGTTCAAATCATGACCCCCGGGGGTAGGGCGTGGCCAAAATGGCCGACCAAAGTTTTACATAGAAATATATAGGAAAATTCTTCAAAAATCTTCTTCTCAAGAATGACAAAGCCATAATTCATCATATTTATATGGAAGCATGCTCAGGTAGTGTACATTCAAGTTTGTTCAAATCATGACCCCCGGGGGTAGGGCGGGGCCAAAATGGCCGACCAAAGTTTTACATAGAAATATATAGGAAAATTCTTTAAAAATCTTCTTCTCAAGAATGACAAAGCCATAATTCATCATATTTATATGGAAGCATGTTCAGGTAGTGTAGATTCAAGTTTGTTCAAATCATGACCCCCGGGGGTAGGGCGGGGCCAAAATGGCCGACCAAAGTTTTACATAGAAATATATAGGAAAATTCTTTAAAAATCTTCTTCTCAAGAATGACAAAGCCATAATTCATCATATTTATATGGAAGCATGTTCAGGTAGTGTACATTCAAGTTGTTCAAATCATGACTCCCGGGGGTAGGGCGGGGCCAAAATGGCCGACCAAAGTTTTACATAGAAATATATAGGAAAATTCTTTAAAAATCTTCTTCTCAAGAATGACAAAGCCATAATTCATCATATTTATATGGAAGCATGCTCAAGTAGTGTAGATTCAAATTTGTTCAAATCATGACCCCCAGGGGTAGGGCGGGGCCAAAATGGCCGACCAAAGTTTTTAAAGATATATATAGGAAAATTCTTTAAAAATCATTTTCTAAAAAATAGCAAATCCATGACTGGTCATGGGACTACTTTTGGATTTAAATTTTACAATAAAAAGCCATTTTCTCCTTTTTCCTACCCTTAGTGCTCAGGTGAGCGATGTGGCCCATGGGCCTCTTGTTTTTTTTTACAAACTACATACAGTGTTGAAGAGAATTATAAATCTAACTAAGATTTTTAACTTGGTTATGTCCTTGCAATATTGGAATTTATAGATGACTTCTCAAGTATATTTGCTAAAATCATGTGACTTCAACCTCACGTGACAAGTCTAACTAAAAAATCTATATGCACTCGACGTGTAGATTTGAACCACATTACATTTTTTTCATATCAGTAAAGTCTGAAAAAGAATCGCCCAACTTTAGAAAGTATATATTTTTTATCTTTAAAAAAATTGCTGATATTTGAATTTGTAACCTACGGAAGCCCATTTAGGACCTATCGAAAAATATTTTTGAATCCGATATAACGAATTGTCGAATTTGTTATAACGAATTGAATTCGTTACAACAATTTCTTTGAATTCGTTATAATGAATTTAATGTGTTATTACAAATTTGTTGATTTCGTTATAACGAATTCAAAAAATTGTTAATACGAATTAAACTCGTTCTAACGGATTCTAAAACTTGTTATAGCGAATTAAATTTAATTAAACAAATTCCATATTTGTTATAACGAATTAAATTCGTTAAAACGAATTCGAGAAATCGTAATATCGAATTCATATATATTTTTCTATAGAGACAGATTATTGAATTCGATCAAACGAATTTAATTCGTTATAACAAACTTTGGAATTTGTTTTAACGAATTTAATTTGTTATAACAAACTTAAGAATTTGTTTAAACGAATTTAATTTGTTTTAACAAATTCTTAAATTCGTTTTAACGAATTTAATTCGTTATAAGAAATTAAAGAATTCGTTATAATGAATTCAACAAATTTGATATAACAGATTAAAATCGTTACAACAATTCGTTATATCGGATTCAATAATATTTTTCGATAGGTCCTAAATGGGCTTCCGTACATTTAGGACCTATCAAAAAATATTTTTGAATTCGTTATATCGATTTTTAGAATTCGTTATAACAAATTTAATTTGTTATAACAGATTTTTAGAATTCGTTATAACGAATTTAATTTGTTATAACAGATTTATTGAATTCGTTATAACGAATTTAATTTGTTATTACAGATTCATTGAATTCGTTATAACGAATTTAATTTGTTATTACAGATTTATTGAATTCGTTATAACGAATTTAATCTGTTATTACAGATTTGTTGAATTCGTTATAACCAATTCAAGAATTTGCACATGTACATAATTTCTTCAACGGGGAATCAAGCAAACATTCACTGTTTGTTTGTACTCTTCACAGACCTCGAAATATTTAATATAAAACGGATGCTATATAATCAAAATTAAGTATTCCAAACCTTTTTAAGCTTTTAGTCAACTCTTTTAAAGTTCGTATGAACGTTATGGTCGTTATAACGACCTTGTTAGTAAGTATAACTTAATAATTACGCAGTGTTAGACCTTTGTTTTTATACTGAATTTGACTCCGGATTGTTCTGTCTACCTATAGTCATACTGAGGGCTTACGGTACATGTAAGTGTAACTAAACCCCTACTGGACTTTTGCGAGGAGCGCTGACTTCTACAGTTGACGGCTTACTTTTTGACAAGAACAATGTACGGAAGCTCTTTTACGATAGAGATATTTAGTTCAGCATTTAATTAAACAAAAATAACGTGTTCTTTCAAAGCACATGTAAGTTGCCTATAAGAAAATGACAACCACCCTTACCCTCAACTCCCGGTCTTCACATGTTGTTGCCCTAACACCATACCTATGACCACTAGAAAGATTTTGTTATCTATTATTAATTCTGTACCTCCGTACATATGATACAGGTTTAAATCAATCGCATCATCTCGGGTCTTTCCGTCAAAGGTTGGAAAAACAACCTCGAATGTATTAAGATCACCGGATGTTAAAAATTTATACATTTCCTGTTTATTCAAATATAGGATATAAGGAGTTAGAAGTCCCGTCTTTAGTATATTTTAGGTAATATCATTACATTGAATAAAGTTCAACTCCATATTCCACAGAGAAAAGTCCCCATGCATATATTTCAAAGATCGTGAAAAGGGAGGGTTGTCATGGCATCTACCATATACATTCGAGGTCGTTTTTCCGCTAGTCGGAAAGGCCCGAGAAGTTGCGATTGAGGTTTAAATGTCAAAGATAACCGTCATCTGTAAAAGTCAGTGCTTCTCGCAGAAGTCCACTCATCTTCGCTAGCCAAGGGTTTCTGATACGCTACTAGATCCTCATGAACCCTTGGCATACGGTGAAGTCAAAAGACGGGATTGTTTTCAGCATGTGATCTCGAATCTATAGCAGGTACGCACAGCTTTCGTCATCGACAGAAATAAAGACGCATGTTTAAAAAAATTAAATCCAAGTTTTTTCAAGAATAATTAAGAAGCAATAATTGAGTTATGTTGATTTATTATTTAAAGTACAAATCTGAAGCTTCAATATAGATTCTTAATCACATATTTAGAAGATATCAATTTGGATGACGCCATAGCTATTAATAGAATTGCATGTTATCTTACTTGCGTTTTTCATTTTCGAGATTAAAGAGTCAAGAAGTATCCCGAACGCAAATATCGTCACTTACAAAAAAAAAAAAAACAATTGCTGATTGGTTGACCGAACTCGAGAAAAAAAAAACCAAATTCTATTGACACCATATTCCAAGGGATTATGAGGAGAGTAGCGTATCAGAAACCCTTGGCTAGCGAAGATGAAATCCACTAGGCACGGGCATTTTCAGATTTTTTCATCTTTATACACTTTATAAGAACGATAACTGTAAGTTATTTTAACCTAATTAAGACTGACAGAGAGATAGAAAATAAATTATGTATAATATTGAATCGATATAAGATTATTGAAGAATATGTCAACAACCTTTGGAAAATATTTGATGAGAACATTAACTTTTAGCTATGTTACAAAGAATTAAGAGCAACAAACTGGTTTGATATAGAGAAAGGAGTGGGCAGGTATGGATTATATCTGGTTAATTAATTGTTCATTAATGCATGTAGTTAACTTAATAATGACAATCAATAATAAAAGAGGAATGTAATGGATATTAAGGGTTAATCCTACATCCTTTATACTTTTATGTCGTCGACCTGGCACTGATATTTTGACATCATGTAACAAGGGACCTCAAGCAGACAAGGCGATGTTGCATAACATACAGGATTAAAAATTAAAGCGGATGAGACAAAAGTAATGAAGATCAACGAGGTGTAAAATAATGGCATCCGTCTGAATTGTGTAGAAATTAATTCTGTTATATCCTTAAACATACCTTTCTATATATCTATAACTAATAAAAAGTCAAACAAAAGATCTGAAGTGTTTATCCTTCGAACATTGGAAATTAACATTTAATTTACGCACAGTCAGAAGTTCTTTTCAATCTGTTGACAAAATACAGTTATTTGACCAGTTCCGAATAAGAAACTTATTCGGCGCTGCTATAAATATACAAGGCATTATTTTAAAATCTAAGTTTTTTGTCAAGGTAGTTCAATGACTTGTGGAATTAAAGTTTGTTTCAAAAAAGTTCAGCCGTCCCCACAAAAAATTATTTCGCAAGTTAACATAGGTATTCATTTTACCAGTTACGAATAAGCCGACGGGTTCCGAATGCCCTAGCAGTTCCAATTCAATTCAAACCTAAATTAAAAAAATAAATGTCCTGCACATTATCCCTTGGCATGCCTATGAAAGGTTAAATTAATTAGTTACCAGTAAGTTAATTGTATTTCCAAGGGATAAAGAGAAAATAGAATACTGTGAGCACTGAGCTCACTTTAATGATACCTCACGCCTCGTACTCACCGAGGTCCCGTGTCGCAGTAGGTGCTGGCACGAAAAACATCCCTCCCTGCTCAATGGCCCTATAAGTGCCGAGCACAGGACAAAATTTGCAGCTCTCCACCGGCAAGTGGTGGCGTCTCCATATAAGAGAAAAAATTCTCGAGAGGGACGTTCAACAACATACAATTAATCAATCAATCCTATATGATTATTATGACAAAGTCCATGTTTTGCTCTAAGAGACCCGAAATAAGTGTCATTTCAAAAAGTAAAATAAGAGGCCACGATGGAACAATGTAACAAAGAATCTGTGAAAGTATCATGAAATTCAGTGGTATAGGTGAAATTGCGGATAAGGAGTAGATATACCCTTCAATATTAGAATGAATGACAGTATCAATGTTTTGCTAAGGGAGCCCAAATTATGTGCAAGATAAAAAAAAATAGAAGGTTTACTTTGGCACTATTTAACAAAGATTCTGTGAAAGCCTCGTTAAATTCTGTGAAGCCTCATTAAATTTCATCCAGTGGTTGAAGAGGAGTTGTGGATAAGAAATGGGTACCCCTAAGCATATCAGACGGACGGACGTACAGACAGGTAGTCGGACGTACAGACGGACGAATGGACAAACATCCCATTACTATATACCCCTCCCCCCTGCTTTACAAGCGGGGGTATTATAAGTCACATTTACAATGAAGAAAACAACGAAGAATGAATGTATAGTAGTATTTATGAGTATTCAGAACTAGAAAAACGACAACACGAAAATATTCTAAAAAATATTTTCGAAAATGTTCTAAATACATGTATTTGTTTAAGACAAGTTTCAAGTATTTGTTAGAGTACATATTAAACTTACTTTTGATACCTGGAATGCTGTTTTATGTGAAAAAATGATGTCTCTACAGAAGTTTTTTTCTGGAGACTTACCCGTCGCGGTGATTCAGATTTGTTGCATTGTAAATGTATGAAGACTGTTTCAAGTACGACAACAAAACCGAATTGACGACATAAAATCAAAATTTTACATAATTCAAATACTCAAAAATAAGCCGCCTTACCATAGGTATCAATTTATTTTTTACACCTTTGAATTTATTAATTATCAGCTCTTAAATTAATAATTACTTGGAACTGGTCAAAATTCGGAGCTGGCTAAACGACTGTATGAAAGTCGGCACAGTGCAGTTGAAACACGAAGATACTTCAATAAAACAATCTCTTATCTACGTGTATATTGCTAAGTCTGTGATTACTTATTTGGAATGTACACTTAAACCT
>NW_026939208.1:0-9224 GCF_032062105.1 Saccostrea cuccullata | reverse complement strand
AAAAAATAATAGATCACTAATATTATCACTTTAATTTGAAATATTTAGTCTTAAAATTTTGATAGTTGATTAGCTCAAAATGGCGAACGCTCAAATTTTTTAAAATACTCAAACTCTTAATTCTGAGTCGTTTTGCATAAAATAAACAGTTGTTCAGAATTTTACATTTGCAACCTATCCATACAATACATCTCACTATTCTAAAACTGAATGTTGATGCAGCCGTGAGATAAAACTTAAATTTCGGGAAAATCTCTGCAATGGCAATTTATTTATTTATTTATTTATTTAATTATTTATTTTTTGCAGCAAACAACCAAAACCACCCAATCCAATTCAGTAAACCTAGTAATTTGAGACTACTACTTTATCTGCCTATCTTTATGTCACGCACTGCCTGTGCTACATGTAGCTTTACATGCATATAAAAAGAACGTGAAATGTAATTTTAAATAATTTTCTATGCATGTTAGTTGAAACTGTGTATTTGTTATGCAACTTAAAGATATTGTTTTTGATCAGCGAGTAATCCTTCTCTTAAACATTCTATTGATATCTACTACAATGACTGATGTGTATCAAATGGTTTTTCTGAGGCTCTGGAAAAAGAAATAGATTTATGGCCAAAAAATTTTAAAAAGAATAATTGCAGATTTAGAAAGGTTTCACTTGCATTCTATAGGTTCATAATTGTTGGAAAGAATAAAAAATAAAAACATCGATATGCTAGTATAAAAACAACTAGAGTTACAGGAGGGTACTCATGAACAGTACTAAAGACCTGCTTTAGGAACTACAGACTGTTTCTTCACGTAGCATAGAACGCTTAAATCCTTAAACCAATATTTCGCATTTCATTCAATCTTTAACCAACTACTCACCACTTCTCTCCCCCACAAACACAGCATACAGTTATAATGTTTCCCAAAAAATAAAGCTAGAAAAGTTTCATTTTTTCTAGTAATAGTTAAAACAATCACGACCTAAGAGTTACACCTGTTTTTCTTATATTTGACAGTGTTCCAAAATTCTGAAACACTTTCCAACTAAAATCAATCCTGAATCGCTGTTATTACCAATTCGCACTTTAATTTCAATATCCCTCAGCACGTCATCAAATATGACTGAAGAAATTCTTACCCGACGCCATTGAACTCTTTGTACTAGCTTTTTGCAATTAGCACTTGCAAGAGCTTTGTTTTTCCCCTAACATCATTACTCCAGTTTTAAATGCTACATGTTCCAGTCTTCAGAATTTAAGCCTTTTCAACAGATCAAGGAACAACACATTTTTGTTCAAATGTTATATGACTATTTTATTTTCCAAAACCTTATGCAAAATCAGGAACAAAAAATCTTTGATAAGAAATGTAGCCTTCTTTTGTATGACCAAACAGATTTGTTGTCTTTCGAATTGAAGGGTCATTCGAACCATTAGCAAGAATATTCTTCAACTTTTCATCTAGATTCACATTTTCGGTGAGAACAATTGTATTATTTTGCAATCTAAGAGCACCTGCAGATTTCTTGTGAATCCTATCACACAGAAACTTTCGAAGCCACTCTTGACTTTAATACATTTTCTTTGATCTAGTCAATACTTCTCTTGACAACACAGTTTTCTTGCACACTCCAAGAACTTTATAAGGAATCCTGATCCACACTACTTTGTTAGGATAGTGTATGGTTGTAAATGTATCAAGAATCGAGGGGGAGTGAACACAAACATTTTCCTCTTTCCGATTTTGTAAACTTCAAAATAATTCCGAGTATAACAAAAATGTTTGTATGGATTATAGATTTTGTTTTCGAACAAATGCAATATTCCTAAAAGGGAATTTTGCAGACACTTACATTATAGGTAAAACAAAAGATTATCAGTTTACAACAAAAATGATTGCAAATAAAGTTGATTTTCTGGCTATGAATAACAAAATGCAAATGCAGGGACTACGAATTCAGAGCTGGACAATCAAAAAATATTTTCGCATAGATCTCGTATATTATACTTGTTTTGATGATTCTTAATAAAAATGTTGATATAAAGAACAGTATATTACAAAGTTATATGATTTAATAATTCCTAGCTCGCTGATTGGTTGTGAACCATCATTTTACAAATCATATGCTAAGTTATGTTTCACTAGACCTTGCATTTGAACATTAACTCTTATTTTCTACGCTGCATGAATCAGTAGATCAAAATTATCCAACAACTGAGATGATTCAGCGACCCTCGAACTCATTCGCCATTGCGCTCGGGGAATACTGCTTTTGGGTAAACTTAATTGTTATATTGTCCTCCGAACAAAAATAATTGTGTCATTTTATTGACTATTAATATTAAGAAGCACAGGTAACAGGTAACAGTTCTTCATTATTATACGCTTATCTTAATAAGAGAATTAATGAAAAAAAGATACGTGTCATAATAATCATAAGTCATTAACAACAATATTCTCAATGTTTTATTGAATATTTAAAGATTATTTTGTTGATTTAAAAATGCATACTGTAATTAACTTCCATTCAATTTATGCAAAACGACTCAGAATTAACAGCTTGGGTATTTCATAAAATTTGAGCCTTCACCATTTTGAATGGCCATTTTGAACCTTTTTTGACAACTTTCATAATGAAAAGACCAAATCATTCAAATTAAAGTGATAATATCATTGTTTTGTTATCATTTTCATAATTGCATCACGCTCAGTAAGAATAAAACATCCGAATCAGAGAATCAGAGAAAATTCAAATTCTGTGTAGAAACTACTTAATTTCCTTAATTAACGTAATAATGTTGTGAGATATTTAAAAATTCATTTTACTGTTGAGCAACATTTAGAAAAAAATAGGAAAATGGAACGTTCGCCATTTTGAATACCATTTTGACCTTCTTAACACCATTTTCTTGATGGCCAGGATATTTTTTTCAGATTCAGAATACCCGAAATAGGTTCAAAAACTATGCTGGATCAAATAATAATTATTTGCCGCTTCAATTTATTTCTAGCCTTCTTTAAAGAAAAGGACCGGACTATTAAAGCTATATATGCCGTATTAGTGTTTTATTTTAAAAGAAATAAATATATGTGGTGTCTCATCAAGTTATATAAGTTATATACTTTCTGCAAATAAGACAATTCCACTCCATCACTTTTAAAGTTATGAAATATTATTTGGTAAAAATTATTTTCTCTCCGAGTCGGATAATAAACCGCCTCTTATTGAAATATTCATGATCACGTTGTCTCGCATGCTCACAGCAAACAATGATCCAGTCTCGTGAATGAACCGAAAAGCATGATGGTCTACTACGTTTTTACTACAAACACGTGAGTTAGGGATTGTCAATACGTGAGCGCACCTCAGAGTTGGTTGCTTTTTGTTCCGAGGAATAATCATGTGCAATTGTCTTTTCACTGGACATTTTCGGTTGGGTGAACTTCAGACCCAAGATCCGTAGTCGCTATTTTGTAAATGTTCACCCAACCGAAAATGCCTACTAGCAGTACAGCACGGGGAAACTCTAAACAAACGGACCTGTACAATTAAGTGGGGAAGGATACTACTAAACAGAGTACGTTAGAGTACGATAAAGTACTTTAGAGAACGCTAGAAAAATTGTGTTATTTAATGCAATTAAATTGTTTATTTATGTTTGTATAGCTTGATTTAACAATATTATAAACTTTTATTGCAATATTTGTTTCAAATATTTGTTTTTAGCGATACTTTGCCAAGAAAATAAGATCAACAATACATTCAACGCATTGATTAAAGATTACTAATACGTACCCCAATCTCGATTACAATTTTCTTTCAGACTTACTTACTAAAGACTTACTTATTCTAAATTTTATCAAATATTAAATTAATTGCATGTGTAAATATTTTGCACGTTCACAATGAGACATTTTAACATGGTTAAGTTAAATTAGATCGGGATCAAACGATAAACCGTTACCTGAAATCAAAAATTGAAATAACTCCTAAAATAAGGAAAACATACAAATTTTATTTAAAATATATATTCAATATGTTAAACTAAAGTAGAAAAATATACAAAAAGTAGTTAAATTGCATTAAATAATAAAATATTACTAGCGTACTCTAAAGTACTCTCTCGTACTATAGCGTACTCTGTTTAGTAGGACCGAGTGGGGAAAGCTTTAATTTTTATGCAAATATGAGCATGGGATTAGTAGATAATAATGTGCATAATACATTAAGCGTGTAAATGCTTGAGAAAATGCATCAAGTCTTTCCGAGAGCAATTTAAAAAAACTAGTCTTTTCGAAAAACACATGTAGTATTTTATGCAGTAACCCATAAATGCATTAAATGCAACTCATTGAGCTGATTGGTCGATTTGTGTTCCTCGCTAAACAGACGTCACAAAAAATATTTTCCTCGACCTGATGATTCTCGCGATGCTTTTCCCGCGCACATGCGCAGATCCAGGATAAACGTCAGTCCTTTATAAATATGCATGAGAATATCGTGTTCTTTTCCCGACCAGTACTTTGTTAATACCGAATAAAATTTCGTCGAATTTGCAAGAATGCTTCATTTTTGATAGCTTATCGACTTTTTTGTTCGGTTTCAGCTGTGCAAAAATACTGTTTAACACGGCATACATATCTTTAATATATTTATATCAATTATAATGTCTATTGCCATTTTATGTATCTGGTCATTTTCAGACATGTAATACATGCCAGGTGGTTCGAAGAACCAATATATTTGCTTTATATATTTTCTCGCTTCTTGTGAACTATTTTATTATCTATTAATTTCTTATTTAATATTTCTGTAAATGATCTAAGTTATGCATTTTCTATTATTCATAAATAAATTAAGTTGTTTTGATCATAAAATGTTTTTCTCTTACTTTACATATATCATTTGAACTTGGTAATTTATAAAAATCAGTAATCAATTTCATTGATGTGACCTGATAATTTATTTTGAAGTTACATTATTGAATTATTATTTTCAGTTGATACATGTATGTAGTATACCATACATACTCAGACAGCTTTGTTGAGTTAGCCTTGTTCCATACACAGGTGATTAATTGATAATAATAATAATAATACAATGTATGTTTTACATAGATAAAATTTAATGTGACATAAATAGTTACACTAGAATGTATATTATTCATTCAATAATATTTTATATGCATAATATTTATTATTAGAAGAAATGTTTTAAATATAGTTTTATGCAGTCGGGGGAATAACTTGTAAAGTGATTTGAACTTTAAAGAGATAGCAAGAGTTATCGTTCTTGTAATGTGCATATATTCCCTTGTCAGTTTATTGTTGACTTTTTTATGTTAAGTATTGTTTATTCCTATGACAGATCAACACTGCTACCCTACATACTGCTTTACTTCTGTAAATTTATCATTGTGTCAATTCATCCATATCAACACGAAAGGTATTTAATAAACGATGAACCCATAAGTGACGTCTTATTCTTTACAAGTTAAGGACCACTATTACACAGACACCTTTCTAAAAGTTTAGTTTACTGCTTAGTTGGGATTTGGAGTCAGTTAGATTCTGCTATGTGTAAGCAAACATTCCAAAACATACTTGGATATGAGTATATCTATTTAAGTTAGATCCACACATTTCACGAGCATCTATTGAGTATACATGATTAATTAAAAGTTTGTTGTTTTTTTTTGTAGAAAGACGTCTTTTTATTTCTTTCTTAAAATGTATGAAAATTTTAGAAAATATTTAAATAAGAGATTAAAACATATTTATGTCAATTTTAAAACTGTAGATATTTGGATTTTCTGCGGTGCACTGAATGCAGTGTTATACATTTCTGCACTTTGAGTTGTTCAAGTCCTCTGCGATTATGGCTGATAAAGAAAAACTGACGATTGCGATAAAGAAAAACTGACGATTGCTGCAATTGCAAGTCATGATGAAGGCCAGAAGCCGCCGTCCATCCACCCTTACCAGTAAACTGACAATACTGCTCTTCTTATTTTAAAGCTTGCTGAAGATTTATGTGATAAAAGGAATGCAATCTTGTACCTGTGCTTCATTCAACTGTAGTGAAGGTAATGATAGGCAAGAATATAGAAAGACATCATGTGGCTGATAAATATATGAATTATCATTCTTATATTTTTGTAAGTTTTAGTGTTGAGAGAAAATACACAAGATTGTTTGCATCCTGATCTTAAATTCATATAATAGTCATTATATTCAGAAATGTTGAAGAGTTTCTTTAAAACGACAAATTCATCTCAGTTTTGTATTTTATTTACAGATATCATCATGTGGTGTGTGAAGAATGGCAAATGAAACCTGGAATCATGGAAAATATAGCTAGGTTATACCACATAACTTAGGGAGGCGAGCAATAAAAATGACACACTGTTTCCTTACAGACAGAAAGAATTTTCTGAAAATATTCAACCAGTGGTAAATGAATTGTTTTGTTGAATTGACTTTTAAACAATGGTTTTTTCTTTCTTCTTTTGTTTGTTAATTCAACTGTGACAGTCACATTTTTAAGACATGTGTGAAGAAAAATCAAGTTATTTTCATATTTTATTTCATTTTAAGACAAGACCTGACATTTTTAAATGTACAATTTTTGTAGTCATTTAATTTTAAAGAACTTGAAAATAAATTATTCATAATTTGTATCATTTCACTTGTTTTAATTGTCAAGTTTGTGAAAGTCTGAAACAAAAGCTTATACACGGTGATAAGTAGATTATGTAAAATTTTAAATACGCCTATCTTAAGTTAAGCGGAATAAGCATATCTGTAGTAAGGCGGAACACATCTATCTAAAGTTAGGCGGAATTACAGGTTAGGCGGAATATGTCTATTGTAAGTAAGGTGGAATATGCCTTGCTAGTGGACATTTGCGAAATAGCATACAGTGGACAACAGACTTCAGACTTCGGACTTTAAATAAGGGGGAGCATCTCAAAGTGTAGAATTTATAAATCACTTTTGCGTTTGAATTTATAATGCAATGGCATTTGATATTATGGTTATCAACAAATAACATACTTCTGCGACATATATAAATAGGAAATGAGGAACACTTGGATTACTATATTTGTTTCAGTCAGTCTCTGTGGAATCGAAACTTACATCTAAAATGTATTTCCTTTTCTCTCTTATTTACTTCTTTTTTTAATTATTCTTTACTTTTTAATTTTTATCATTAATACCGGTAATTGACTTTCAAGATTTTTCAGATTTAAAAATTGTTTTCTATATGCCTGCTTTAACACCCCCCTCCGAAAAAGAGAAACGGATGTGCCCTAATGTAAATCAAATTTAAAATTATGGTATAAAATGTTAATTAAAAAGCCACTTGATCCCACCCTCCCATAAGCACCCACTTTTTGGGACAGTACTTGTATAGGCAGATAAACTATCTTATGCAGATGTATCTAAAAGATGGAAATTACCCCCACCCCCCTTCCGCACATACACTCCCCTCCCTGAGGATGGAATTTTCGAGTTTAGAATATTCTCCTTTTTCTGTTTGTCAAAAAAAATAATCCAGGTAAGTTTCCCCCCCCCCCCCCAAAAAAAAAAAATCAAAATAGGCGTGCCTATTTAGTACATATTTTATCAAATAACTGGAGGAGGCATTAAGCTTTTAGTATCTTTAAAATTTCTTTTATTCAATATTTAACAAAATGTACAACAAAAAATATCTTTGAGAGATAACTTTTATTTATTGTCATTAAACTTGGTTTCTAAATTGTCCACTGTATTTTAAATAGGCTATTTTAGTATCAGTTTTTATAAAGTAAAATATTAAATTAAAGTTTAGACAAAATTCATGCTTTCTACTCAATTCATTTTCCAACGAAAAAAGGCCAAGCAAATCGGAATGGAAAAGTATAATGCAAGTAATATATGACCCAAATTTGTGCATGCAGGGATATAACTATACCCTTCAATCTCAAAGCAAATTTATTAAAAGGTATAGAAACTACCATGCCACAAAAGGGAAAAGAAAAAGACTTACTATGACTGCATACTTTTCGTATATGGACAAAACGCGTCCAGTTTTTAGATAATATTGACGCTTTTTTTCTCACTATCAAATATTCAAAATCTTAAAAAATTCACATTAATCGGAAGTTGTACCTTCAGTTTTCAAATTAGAAACAAATTGATTGTGAAATTGAAATAAAGCGTCTGTACAATTGAATTCATTTTCTGAGATTGTAGTTGTTTGTACTTCATACTGGTATTTGATACTTTTCAATTTAATAGTGTATACTAAAATATAAGTAATTTCGAGACAGTTCGATGTTCACAAATGAATTCTTTGCAAACTTTCTAATTAAACCAATCAAAATTCTTCCATTAAAATTTTTCATAATTATCGAAGGCCTATACATTTTTCAGATGATTTCTTATAAATTTATATTTTTTATTTTTTTTAAACCGCCCCCTTAGAAAGGTCCGCCTTTAAATGTCTGAAGTCCGAAGTCCGCTGTTCGCTGTACGCTATTCCGCAAATGTCCATTAAGGCAGAAAACGCCTTGCGGGTAAGGCGGAATATATCTTGCAGATAACCCATATTAGGAAAGGCGGAATACGCCTTAACACATTTAAATATTCCACCCTGATTTAACTCCGCCTCCATCTAATAGTCTAATTAAGTTCTTTATAGATAAAAGGCGGATTGCGTCTTCTTCCGAACTAAGTGTAAGGTCAGGGCGTTAATTTTAGCACAGGAAGCATTCATCTTTATTTTCATCGTTTAAAATGACATGTTAAATTGTATCCATTAAATGCATTTCACATCTTTATCTCTTTTGTAAATAAGTTTTTGCTTTAGAGGATGCTTTTTCCTGTTCATTTTTTTCAATTGCGGGATTTTACTATATGGTGATTAAAATCAATGATTCGGCCAATTTGTGGAACTTTGGTTCAGACACCACCGCGTATATCCCAACATGCCGGGTGTATACTATGTTGTGCGCAGGGTGTATACTTTCGAAGCGAGAGAAAGAGGGTCAATGTACGTTCTTTGTCCATTTTCCATTTTCTCAACTTATGGATATTTTTCGCCAGAAAGCATAAGCCTACGGAAGAAAGCATTATCTAAGGAGTATATGGATACCTATGAATCCACTGGACACCTTCTAGTTTTCTCAAACACCTCAACACAATTCTGAGGATCGGAGCAAGATTAACGCTACACTG
>NW_026939207.1:0-9012 GCF_032062105.1 Saccostrea cuccullata | reverse complement strand
ATATGTATATATAAACGAAAATCGCTGTGATTACACATTAAAGATTTCCTTCCCATTAATCGATATAGCATAAACGCTTGAGTATATTCGGAACGGTTTACATGCAATTTGCCGTAAGACAAGGATTTTAAAAGTATCACTCGACTGTGTACGTTATGTACTTAATGCTCCATTTGATAGTAATGTTGACATTTTTGGGTTGTTTAGAAGGAAATAAAGGTTTATCAAATTCAGGCTTTGATTTAAAAATGCAACGGATCTCTTTTGTATTCTTGAAACAACTGAAATGATATTTCAATCTCAATGAGCAGTTTAAAATTATAATAAATGTCTGAATTTGAGATTCTCTGAGTCAAAGACTGAAACCTTTTTAAGTTCATCTGTCGACTCCGTCCATCTGTCTGTCTGTTATAAATGTACAATTTGTTTAATTTGTTCAGAACCACTGGGCTGATTTCAGGCAAATATGATATGGAACATCATTGTAAATGTTGTATAAAGGAGATTTACTTCTCAAAAACAGCTTGATCATGATTAGTCTGCATTAATTTTGGTTTTTAATGTAATGTCTGACAAATTATTTTATCTTTAATTTTATTTTCAGTTACAATGGGCCTGCATTTCGTAGGGAGAGGAACGATTTCTGTGCCTTTAACAGAGGAAGAGGATGCAAGTTCAGAGCCAACTCTCCCTATCAATGTGTTTAATATTTTTGATAATGTTTTTGAATCTTCAACAGCGGCAGACATTGGACCCGGAAGTGAATTCAGAGCTTCGAAGACGTTTCCCTACCTTCCAGTTCTCCTTGTCATTATAGCGATAGCTGTCGTCACCGTCTTTGTGCTGGTTATTATAAAACGTAAACGTCTTGCGAAAAAGAAAGACATTAGAACGGAGAATATCTTACTTAATAATAATGCAGAAGAGGTTTAAAGGAAAAAGAATCATTAGAAGAATTTAACTTCATTCTACGGAATGTAAACCAGTATAAAGAAGAATCATTTACACACTCAAAGCACAAATTTAATAATACTGTGAATGCTGGATAATATGGTGTACATTGAGCATGAAGAACCTACCGTAATCATGTTTTCATGCGAGATTCACTATTTTTATTTTAAAAAATTCTGTCAATTGATTAAAGTGCATAAAAGTATATATTAGGATTATGAAATTTAATCCATTATACTGAAATATCGAGAACCATAAATTATAAAATCTTTAAAAAATCTTTTGTATATTCGTAATAACTAAAGATAAACAATGTCTTAACTCCACTCCGTCTTGTTCTCAATGTACGTTTGTTGCTATATACTTTATGTATTTGCTTAAACTTTTTATTTGTGCATGTTACCAGTATAGTATCATATATTTTTTTCAAAGCTGACTTAAAACGACTTAATCATATACTGTTTCTCAATTGCTTGTTTTTTGTGAGTATTAAATGAATTTGAATGAACTTTAGGAGTCAGCGTACTTATAGACTGCAATTTCAACTTGGTCAGCTCATTACAGGTTTTTGTGATAAAAAAAAATGTTTAATATCAATACTAGAGTTGTCAGAACATAAGTATAAAATTAAAACCGCCAAAGTTACTCAGGCGATGGACCTCTTGTTAAATCATTTGAATAATTTCTTCACCTAATTGTTAACTATATTTAGTTTATTTATATAGTCAAAATATTTTCTTGTCGATTTATATTTGCCAATCTTCAATTTGAGGTTTTTATTCATGATCTAGCCATTATCTGAAACTTAGCAACAAATTTTGTATTGCGACACTTATACTTTGTTACCAAGTCGACCATTAAATCCTTTTTTATGAGTTTAAGCATGTAACAACTCCTATCCTAAGAAAATATTATTGCATTATTATATTCTTATGTCCATTCCAATTAGGGTGAGTTCACCATGCATCGGACACATACCTTGCTTCGGACAACTTTAGGCAATAAACTCTCTTTCAACTTAAGAGTTCTGTGTATTTATTTGTTTCTATCATAAAGACGAAGATTTAAATTTTTTAATGATACCGATTGTGTTTATCATGTTGTGATAAAAATACCCCGAAAATGGCCTTGAAGTTACGTCATATTTTACATCATCAAAGGGGAATAACCCGAAATTTATGATTTTGCAATTTTTAGAGTTATCGTTCTTTTAAATTCGACTCACACGGAACGAGTCGGACTTTGGTGAATTTTGTCAGGGATTGGTAATTTTACATAAATTATAATTAAATTTCACTTCAATGTTTGTTTAATTCTTATTAGAGCTGGTTTTTACTAGTATGCTATTTTCACCGTACATCGGACACAAATTAACCATGCATCGGACACTTTTCGATGCAAAGGTAAGCACTACCATTTTCATACAGAACCCAGCTGACAGCTGTTTTTGCGGAAAAAGAAAATAAAAACTGTATATTTTCAGTCAAAATACAAGTTATCGATATATGACGTCTGGAATTTTACTCAATTTATTTCTGCAAACCAGAATATGATAAACCATGAGAAAAAGGCGCGAATTACGGCATTATAAGCATTTTAAAGCATTTCTAAGGCAGAGTGAGGTCTCGAGAATCGTTCTACATTTGTGCAATAATATCGTCGAATAAATTAAAGTTGAGGGTTATTTCTTAGATAAAAGATGAAAATATATCCATATCAAGGATTTTAAAGCACTGTGATAAAGGTATGATATTTTTCCGGTCTCCATATTACCGTCTGTCCGATGCATGGTGAACAATGTCCGATCCATGGTGAATTTTCAGTTTTTTCTAAAAACTCGATTTTCGGGGATATTTTCTCAATAAACGGAATATAATTGTGTCCAAAATTGTTATTTTAATCACAAACTAAATGTTAAACTCCATTTTGATAATTTTCCGTCGGTAGCGATATCGCTAGAACTTGTTGAAGTACAAGGGTATCCGATGCATGGTGAATTCACCCTATATAATAATTAAAATATGATTGACTTTAACATTATGTAATTTTTAATCTAATTCATTATTGAGCATCTTTAGCAAGAAATAGTTTATGTATTTCAAAAGTACACGATGATGATAACCACTTTCAAAATAAATAGCAAAATATTCTAAATGTTAGTTTGGTTTTTTTTTCGGGGAAATTATTTTTTTTTTTACGAAAGCGGCTTATTTAACTCTCTTTCACTTTCTCAGTCATTTGTAGGGACAAGTAAAATAAAAGTTTGAAATAACTAAAAATCCCAGCCTTTGATTCTTTTCCGACTGTAACCATGACAAGCAAGACATTTACAAGTCATGAAGTATGCAAGCCGAAAATATACAATCAGAGATGTAATGGTAGGAAATAAAACAAAATTATTTTGTCGTTTATAGAAGATTTGGGCTGGGGTTCAAAGGAATTTTATGATAAGGTTAAATGTCGTTGTCACATGGCAAGTTATGAGAGGAAAGTGGAGCAATTATTTGAAAATGTAACAAGGGAATGCACAGGAACTAACACTTAACTTTCCGTATGGCAAACAGAATTGTTTTTAGTTCAAGTAGAACAATCAATGATACATTTAATTTGTCGTAAGACAAGTTTTGTACAGTAAGTGCAAATATAATGTATCATGTGGATGCGCAGTAAGTACCGTGTATCTTATCATTTGCCGTACGACAAATAAAATTGCCATGTTTAAGTACTTTTAGTTTACCCTCTCTCATTTCTAGGGCTGTAACAATACCGATACGTATCGCTATTCAAGAATGTATCGTATCGAGATACTGGTATATACATTGTATGACTTCAAATACCTATCGGGCATGCAGACACATTTTCTTTTGTTGTGTGAAAAACGTGGAAATGTCAATCACCAAAGGTTATAATTTCGTAAATCAGTTGTTACTATAATTAAAAATGATCAATAATGCTATCATGAAGGAGACACATGTAATGTATGAAGATTTTTTTTCAGAATATGGCAATATACTTCAAATCAACAAGGTTAGTTCTTTCCCAGGTAAAATACTCAGAACCACTAGGATGATTTCAGGCAAACATGTCTTGAGATATCATTGTGTAAAGGAAAATTACTTCTCAAAAACTGTTTGATCATAATATCTCTGCATTTGATTTTTAATGAAATGCATGACCAATGCATATACTATCTTTTATTTAATTCTATTTTCAGTTACAATAAGCCTGTATTTTGTCGGGAAAGAAACACGTTTTGTGCCTTTAACAGAGAAAGATGAAACAAGAAAAGAACTAACTCCCGCTATTATTATGCTAAATGTTTTGGTAATATGTCTGAATTTTCTAATGCGTCTACAGTGGCAGACATTGGGCCCGGAAGTAAATTTCGAGCTTCGCGGTGACGTTCCCCTACCTTTTAGTTATCTTTGTCCTCATAGCAATAGCTGACGTAGCCTTTTTTGTGTTGTACTTGGTTTTAAAAAAAATAAATGGTTTTGCGAAAGTGAAAGGTATTATAATGGAAAATATCTTACTTAAATATACAATAGAAGAAGTTTCAAGAACATGAATCTACAGACGAAATTAAATTTATTCTAGAACGAACGTATATCATTTAGCAGTATTAGGATGAATCATTAACAAATTCATTACTGCCAAATACATGTACATTTTTTGAGAACCACAAATCTAACATCTAAAAAAATCTTTTGTATATTCGTAATTACTAAATAAACAATGTCTTAACTCCATTCCTTCTTGTTCTCAAAGTACGTTTGTTGTTATATACTTTATGTACTTGCATAAACTTCCCATTTGTGCATGGTACTGGTATGATATCAATATTTTTTCAAAACTGACTTAAAACGACTTAATCATATACTGTATCTCAGTGGCTTGTTTTTGTGAGTAACAAATGAATTTGATGAACCTTAGGAGTCAGCGTATTTATAGACTGCAATTTCAATTTGATCAGTGTATGAAAGTTTTTTTTGTGATATAACAAATCGGTCTTTTTAATACCAATGCCAGAGTTGTCAGTACATGAACATAAAATTAAAAATGTCATAGTAACTCAAGTCATGCGCCTCTTGTTAAATCATTTGAATAAGTTCCTCACCTCATTGTTAACTAATATTTAGTTTATTTAAGTCTACTAGTCACAATATTTTCTTCTCCGATTTTGATGTTTTTATTTATGATTACAGTATCTGAAACTTAGCAAAAAATTTTGTTTGGCTACACTAGTACTGTGTTACCATGTCAACCATTAAATCTTTTTTTGTGAGTTACTATCCCAAGTAAATATTATTGCATCGTAATAGTCTTTTGTCAATACCAATTATATAATTAAAATATGATTAACTTTAACCTTCTATAATTTCATTTAATTAATTATTCAGCATCTTCAGCAAGAAATTGTTTCATCATGTATTTCAAAAGTACATATTATTTTGATAACAACTTTTAAAATATATTCTAGAAATGTTTTCTTTGAGAGACGAGCATAGCAATGTTTTTATTATTTTGTTTTGTTTGTTTTTTAATTTTTTGTTTGTTTGTTTATTTTATTTTGTTTGTTTATTTATTTTATTTTTGTGAGAGTTGCTTCTTATTTAATTTTCTTTTACTTTCTTAGTCATTATTTAGATACTAGTATAATAAGAGTTTAAAATAACTAAAAATCGCAACTTTTTATTCTTTTCCGACTATGAGTCCTATGATAAGCAAGACATTTACATGTACATAAGCATGCGAGTCGAAAAAATACATTCAGAGAGGTGCATGTAATTGGAGTAAGTAAAAAAAATTATTTTGTCTTTTATAGAAGACTTGAATTGGGATTTGAAGGAATTTTCTTCTTGGGGTAAATGTTCTGGTCATATGGCAAGTAATAAGGGGGAAGTAGAGCGATTCTTCTGAATATAGAATAGGGGAATGCAAATGAGCTATCACATCACTTGCCGTACGGCAAATAGATTTTTTTAAGTTCAAGCAGAATAATCACTGATATATTTAATTTGTCGTAAGGCAAGTTATTTACAGTAAGTAATGTATCATATGGGGATGTGCAGTTAACTATTTTTGTCATCTGCCGTACGGCAAATAAGAATTTAAAATACAAGACCATGTTTATAATCTTGCAAGTTTGTCCTCTTTCAATTTTAGCGCTGCATCAATAAATCGATACGCATCGATGTTCAATAATGTACTGTATCAAAATAATATAATTTTCAATACGTATCGGCATGCGGGCATATCTGTGAAAAACGTAGGAATTTTAATCACTCTAAGTTATATTTTATTTATATAATTTAATTTTGATTACTAATGCTTCATTGTATAATCATCAAGGAGATACACGTTACACATCATATTACAAAATGCATAGACAACTTCATTTTTTTTTTTTTTTTGTTGATTTTACAGTCGATAAAAGTTTGAATTTGAAGACATTGTAATTTGTAATGACAGTGAGACAAGAACTCACTGAGACAAGAAATGGGTTATTAGTTTTTATAAATAATTTATATATAAATGTAACTTTTTGATAGACTTGTCGAAGAATCCAATATAATATATTTGCATAACCACTGCTCTTTCCTACTATGATCATGTAGCCATCAACTGCATTCATAGCAATATAGACGCAACTGCTCCTGCTATGAGTGCAAATGCTCTATCAAATTCGTGTAGAACAATCACCACTACAATTGTTTAACGTGTCGAGAAGTATATATATGAAACTTTTCGTAAGAGGAATAAATAAAAGTTTTAATAATATTCTTTGAAAAAAAAAGAAATTCAGATATTTAAAATTGCAGATTTATATCTTTAAAAATTCAATTTTGGTTAATGTATTTAATTGTATAATAAAACTTTTTAAAATTGTAGAGAACTGCCATATTTTTATTTTTTGTATCATGCATATTTGTACAAAGAACGATAACTCTCCACACTTGGGTAATAACATTCAGAAAACTAGTATATCTACTTCAAGAATAATTTCAGCTATTAAAAATAAATAGAAGAACTAAAAAAAAAATAGAAAAGCATTCTGGAGTAATAATCATTATAAAAACATCATTTTTCATCATAGTGTTAAATCATTGATTTTTGTCAGAGGGTTTCAATAACGTTGATCGAGACGTCACAACTGCATCAAAACAAAAATTAAGAGAATGTGTTGACGGCGCTGCTTGTATCCAGATAACTGTGTTTGAGAGGGAAATACTTTATAATTGTTTGTGATTTATTAGATAAAAGCTAGGATCGTTGATCAGGTGTACCGATTTTAAAGCCGTATGTTTTTCATTACTGAAGACAAAAGGCCGCATCCTTATGTAAGTCAGGATTTCCTCTGATATTCTTGAATAAATCAAAGAATGCAAATATAAGTAATAAGCAACGATTATTCAGTAAACATGGCATTATGAATAGCAATAGCTCTGCTGGCATATTTTCCATGATGCGCTAGCGCGCATCATGGAATATGCCAGCAGAGCAATTGCTATTCATAACGCCATGTTCACTGAATAACGTTGTTTATTTCTTAAATATCGCCCATCGTATCAATTTTTTGTTCCTCGTTTTCAATGAAATTAGGAGATATTAATTTGGGACTGTCTGTACGTCTAGCTGTGTTTCTGTCTATAATATTTGTAACACTTTCGTTTCCGCACGATATCTCAAGAAAAACTTTGAGCTTTTGCAGTGATATTTTACACCACAACTCCCTATGGCCTTAAGAAAATTCCTATTGATGTTGAGGTCAAAGGTAAAGGTAAAAAACACATTATGTCTATGTATAAAAACGTTCGTTTCAGAGCTGTATCTGAAAAGCTTATGAGTTTTTGCAGTTAATTCTAATTCAGTAAATCCGTACCCCCTCCCCCGCCTTCATCTTAAAGTGTCCGTTTCCCCATCCCATCACCTTCGACCCCCACTCCCACCCCTCTAGATCAGCACATGCTCTTTTTCCTTAAACAGCAAGGAACATAGATTCTCCGAATTAGCTTGATGCTAATAAATAAAGTTCTGCTCAACTCAAGGTGAAAAAGAAGGGTCGGCAGGTAGGTAGGTTTTTTTCTAGAATTTCCAGAAAATTTTAATGTACTTATTGACAGGATGAGAAAATTTAAGAATTTAAAGAAATCGTTTTCTAACAGTTTCAACGGGACGTTTTTAAAGCCAAATTGAGTTTTTATCTCAAAAAGTTATTTTCAGACGTTAACAATATATTTCAAATCAACAAGGCTACTCGTTTTCCATGTTAAAATGAGTGTCAAATTTTGTATAGAAACAATTAAAAAGAGTACTCAAGATTTCTTTGTAATCAAGGTATTTATTATGTTATTCCATTCAAAAATCATTCAAAAATTGGTATCAATCAATGCATCAAGTTTTGATAATTAAAAACGAAAAAGTAAAAATAAAAATTGTGATTTTTTTTATTATATTATTTTTATTTTAAGTTAAAAGATTCCATATATATACAGAAAGAATACATGTATTCACCTTGAATTTCTTTGCCGTACGTCAAATGCATAGGAGCCATTATTATTTTTTAAATATTATTCATCATGCGCTGTAGCATGCACGTGATATGATGTCAATATTTTGTTCGCAAACTTTGTGGCATATATACATGAATGAGACTTTGCAAGCAAGGGTATCATTTGGAAGTAAAGAGGATAGAAATACCACGGTAAGTATTATTTAATCTTTATTGCAGTACTTGATGTATAATATGTTACTTATATATTATCTAAATTCATATGTTGTTTTTCTGCGAAATATCAGTAGTAGATTCTTATTGAATATTTACAAAAATATTTCGGGAATATTAATAAAAAGACTACATAGGTATATTTAAACGAAAATCGCTGTTATTATATATTAAAGATTTTCTTCCCATTAATCGATGTAGCATAAACTCTTGAGTATATTTGGTACGGTTAACATGCAGTTTGCCGTAAGACAAGGATTTTAAAAATAGCAGTCGACTTTGTACTTTATCTATTTTATGCTCCATTTGATATTTATGTTGATATATTTGGTTTG
>NW_026939206.1:0-9248 GCF_032062105.1 Saccostrea cuccullata | reverse complement strand
ATGTTATTTTTATGATTGGAATTATTGATTATAAAGATCAGTAATGTATTATATTATAAGTGTAAATTGTTATATTCAAGTTACACCATATATTTTTATGACCCAGATATTTGGTAACTTTGTTCAAAGTGAACAGATGATTTTATTTTAAAGGAATATATATTTTAATGTATACTGTATTGAATTTCAGAGTCCATATACATGTTAATTAAAGCGGTTACCACCATATCATTGTGGAAGCCTTTTCCCACAGAATGGTGAGGAATTATTTGTTTTAATTAGTACTATTTTTTATGCCTTTATATGGGAGAAAATATGTAATGTCCATATATTGACTATAAGAGTTATCTCCCTTAATTGAGAGTAAATGTACATATATCTATATCATCTATAATATATCATTATGAATATGTTACTATGAGAGCTACATGTATAGATGATTAATAGGATTGATTTGATGTGTTATTATATTGTTGTTTTATTATATTTCAGGGCTGTTAACATTAACATTTGTATTACATAAAGTGCTCACTGTGTCAAATAAATAAGACCTGAACCCTGACAGAGGCGTGTTTGTTTTCTTCATCACCACCCCTGTTACACGTAGAACAAGGTCTCGGGTATCAAATCAATTGAGAGATATAAATCCCATACGCAGGTGATGAAGGTATTTTGCCGCATAAGTAAGGGAAGTTGACGATTGAAAATTTAAGTCATCGCGTTTATCATAAAGCTTTGTTTTTAGTTTTTACAGATGTAGAACAAGGTCTCGGGTATCAAATCAATTGAGAGATATAAATCCCATACGCAGGTGATGAAGGTATTTTGCCGCATAAGTAAGGGAAGTTGACGATTGAAAAGTTAAAGTCGTCACGTTTATCATAAAGCTTTGTTTTTAGTTTTTTAGCTCACCTGAGCCGAAGGCTCAAGTGAGCTTTTCTGATCACATTTTTCGTCCGTCCGTCTGACAGACACACATTTGGTTATATATTGGGTACATCAAGTCCAAGTCCTATTGGATACTGCTTATTGGATACAAAAAAAGTGTACACACGAGAGAGCATTATTTGGGTAGTTACTATTCAAATCTTATTGGATATTAATCCTCGTGTCCGTATTTTATTGGGTTTTTTCTTAGTGTTTTTTATTCATTTCAAATTTATTATATATTTAATATTTGCTGTTAAATTCAGACAAGACTGAAAACCTTTGGTTTTGAACCCATATTTTTGTCAATTTCTGTGATATAGCTCTTTTATTGTAACACCTAACTAATTTGTTCTTAGCAATAAGGATATACACCTGTATATTCAAAATATCTAATATTATAATATATGAAAACCTAAGTGCAAAAAAACTGAATTGTGAAAAAACACAACTCAACACATCTCAGACTCTGTTCATCCTTTCTTGAATAACAAAATTAAGTATTTAAGGAGAAACCTTTTTTAGTCATGACCAATTAATAATAAGCAAATGCCCATTACATGTTGTACAGAATGAAGGTATCAAACAGGCATTGAACAGGTGTGCAATACCTGTTGGGTTTTTTTGACAAGGGATTAAATACCCAAGAACAATTGAACATGTGTATATTGTCCAATTCTATTTGGGTTTTTTGAATTCCTCATCAAAATACAACCCAACAGGTAAGGGAAACCTGTAACCTTTGGATTTCAAATCCCCCCCAAAGGCAATGGACACTTGTCTAATTCTTGGGTTTCTTGAATTGCATCATCAAAACACCACCCAACAGGTAATGGACACCTGTCCAACTCCTCTTGGATATCAAACCCCCACCCAACAGGTAATGGACCTTGTCCAATTTTTTTGGGTTTCTTGAACTGTTTCATCAGAAAACCACCCAACAGGTAATGGACAGAGTCCAAAAACCTTTTGGATATCTACATCCCACCCAACAGGAAATGACACTTGTCTAATTCTTGGGTTTTTAATCTCCTCATAAAATACAACCCAACAGGTAAGGACACCCGTCCAGCTCCTCTTGGATATCTACATCCCACCCAACAGGTAATGGACATTTTCCAATTCTTTTTGGGGTTTTTTAATTGTTTCATCAAATACCACCCAACAGGTAATGGACAATGCTAACTCCTTTTATATTACATCCCACCGAACAGGCAATGGACACTTGTCTAATTTTTGGGTTCTGAATTGCATCTTAAAAATACAGCCCAACAGGTAATGGCCCCTGTCCAACTCCTCTTGGATATCTACTCCTACCCAACAGGTAATGGACACTTGGCCAATTCTTCTTGGGTTTCTTGAATTGTTTCATCAGAATACCACCCAACAGGTAATGGACATCTGTCCAACTCCTCTTGGATATCTACACCCCACCCAACAGGTAAGGGACACTTTCCAATTCCTCTTGGGTTTTTTGAATTGTTTCATCAGAATACAACCCAACAGGTAAGGACACCTGTCCAACTCCTCTTGGATATCAATCCCCCCAAAAGGCAATGGACACTAGTCTAATTCTTGGGTTTTTTAAACCCCCCTCATCAAAACTACCCAACATGTAATGGACACCTGTCCAATTCCTTTTGGATATCTTCATCCTTCAATAGTATATAAACTAAAAGGTATTGGACATTTTTCTTGGGTTACTCAAATTTTTTTCATAAAAAGAAAACCCAAAGGTATTACTTTGGTTCAACTCTTCTTGGATATTACATCCCAACATTAAAATAAAACTTAACAGGTGATGTTTACCTGTAATTTTTGGGTTACTTATATCCTTCATTAAAATTGTCAAATTTGTCTTCGATATTTATACTCTTCATTATATTGCAAACCCAATAAGTATGACATTTCCCTTTCCCTAGTTAAATTCAAATTTATCTGCATAAGCATACATAAGTCCATAACATATTTAATATTTTAATTCTAACATTAAAAATCTATTCAGTGTACACTTTCAAATTATAGGAAATATATAAGCATTTTGTGCCTAAAATATTTGGCTTTTAAAGAATTTTTTCCATGTTTGCAAAATTTAAATTCAAATATTGGAACTTGGAGCAAGTCATTACAGGTAGAGCAAGATGCTGAAAACCATATTGATAAATAGATCACACCCTTGATAAATATTTGCCTTTGTTGCTAAGATTGTGTTGTATTATATGGAAAATGTCAATAATCCTGTTTATTACAGATACATGTACAATGCATATTTTCCCTGTAATAATAAAAATACTTCTGAGATGTAAAAGAATGGATTAAAAGTCACCATGTTAAAAGATATTACAATCTCATTAATCTGGTTTGGAAATCAAAAATTTATTTTGAAGCCGATAAAACAGTGTCGTACCAGAAAACTCAGTTACAAGTACAATGAATGAATTTATTGTGTCAAAACTTTAAAATAATTGATGCACTATGTCCAAATCTTTTCGACAAATAGGGATAAAGATATTAAATCAAATCATCACTGTTATAAGTTTTAGAAAAAGAAAAGTCATTACATGCCCAAATTTTACATGTAAGACTTTGATCCTATATTTAATTTCAAAATGGTTTTATTTTTGTTTCTGTTCAATACTTTCTTCTTCAGGGTCTCCCATGGCCTATACTGTATGATACCTCCATTGACCCTGCTCTTTTATATTGCCATATTTTTATCCAGTAGCAGTGGTTATGCTCAGGCAATCTTTGAAATATTCCTCATTTCATGCATCTCCTTAAGAAATGCCTTTGTCCATTTTATTCATTCTGCAATTAATAAAGGCATTTCTTTGGCTATAAAACGTTTTCTTGACTACAGCAAGATCCCCCTTTTAATCAAACCCAACCAAGAAGTAAAGATTTTCTTATTTAGAAATATGTATTGATAAATAAAATGGAAAAAAAACTAAATTCTATCAACTTTTTTTTTTTTCTTCTATGTCTAACTGCATCTTACCCCTCCCCCCACCCGAAAAATTTTATCAAAAGGGAATCACATTCAACACACAAAACAATGTTGCATATTAATTAGACAGTATGTTTTTTCTATTTTAAGAAGGAGATTTTAAAAAGTTTTTAAAACCCTATTCCTTGCAAATTTTAACTTTTAATGTAACACTATCAGTACTTTAAGGGTACATAATCTTCAAAAACATCTCTACACTTAATGATAAAGATTTCACATTAGTATTGTTTTTAGCCCAATGGTTTCATAAAGAGGATTTAAAATTCCCCAAACCTTCTAACTGCTTTGAAATTATATTACGGGGACAAGACACACTTACTCCCCATCCCCCTTTCCGGGGGTTGTTTTCAAAAAAATTTAATTTAAAAATTTGACTAAGCTGGATAAAGTTGAAAATATGAAAAATTACAGTAAAACAGATTATGAATAACTTTCAGCACATCAGACATGAAGTAGTGATCCTTAAATAAAATACACCTACAAGATGAAGCTGTTTTATTCCTTTGAAGTGATATTTGTATTGTTTCTTTTCCTGTATGCCACCTCATCAGAACAAAATGTTATACATGTATTAACTAACCTATGACCTATATCCCCAGTATTAAGTTTACATTTAATTAAGTTCTGGAACCAAACCCCCAGATGCCCTTAAAACAAATGATTCAAAAACCAAAAGGGAAAGGGCATCTGAAGAATTTAAAAAAAAGATAGTACAAACAAGCAAACAGTGTGCATGAAAATGTTGGCAAACACTAGAAAAAATACTGCGGCTTTTAAACTTAACATGAATACTAAAGAGGTTTTATGTAGCTGTATTGCACATACCAAAAGCTTTCCTGCAGTTAAAGGTTGGTTGCCTATAGTTCTGTGTTGTCAAGTTTTTCCCTCTATCTCTTCTAATTTAAGAAGCGAAAATGCTCAAAAATTTAAGGTAGGCATGAAGTAGTCCTGTTCATTTTACTGAACTTCAATTGTCCTATTTAGAGTTTGTGATGTGACAGTTTACTATGTATTTTGAAACTTTTGTATCTATAATTCATAATTGCTATTTTCAGTAAGTTTAATACCATTGGAAACCTACATTTTCGCTTTTCCACTGCTACTGGAACGTCGTCAACACACTTCAGCACTCTTGGCTTGCATGGTTGGGGTTCGCTTTTGAGAATGTAATGTACCTAATTGTGACATCGGCGATTTTTGATGTTTAAAAATTTCTGTCGGTTGGCTCTTTTAACAAAGTGCCATTCGGCATTCCCGTCGCTTTGAAACGGGCGATCCCGTCTTCTTCCCCTCTCAATTTTACTTGTTATTCTACCGACAGTACCGTCGACCATCTTAGGCCTATGTCGTAAATATCGTAATTTTCCACACGTCTTGGTCATTAATATAACATAGTAAGATCTTTTTTATTTGAAAAATATATATAGTTAAAGCCATATATGGCGTATGTACAATGAAAATTATTAGACTAAAATTATAAGAACTTATTATTTGTATCATTACTTTATATAAAGATAGAACTTTTCCGTAAATTACAAAATCTAAGTCAATTGCGTTATAAAGATATCACAATTTAATTTGGATTCTCGGAATTTTCTCCGACTCGGAAGAAAATACAAAGATTTAAATAACACATTACAGAAAAGATAAAACCGTATTATTAGTTGAAACGAGGTGTTATCCGTGTTCAGAATTGTATGAAAAGTTTTATTTAAATGAATCAACTATATTTCTTTACTTAATTTTGTATTTTTCAAAAATATATTTTTTTGATCAGTTACGCCATATATGGCTTTAAACATGTATATCATAAAACTTTAAAAACTTAATTGTAAATTTTTATCAGTTTGAATTTTACGACATGTTTACGTACAAAGATCCACTTGGGGTAAAATCATCAGCAGAATTCATCCTTAAATATAGATTAATACTAGTAAATTACAGTTGTTTACAGTGCTATAAAAACACAATTTGATTTATAATTAAATGATTAATAAGTGTTTGTATCTAACTTTACATGTCATTCTGCTTCCTTCTACAAATGCAATGTAATTATCCACAGGAAACGCAGTTAAAATTTGCCCTTCCATATTTCTCAATCAGATTACCTTAACTTAAAGTATGTATGTATTGTATACATTAATTGATACTAACAGTTCATAATAACTATGTAAAATAAGCAAAGGGTAAACAAATCTAGGGGAGGAAAACAAGTCCTTGAAATTTGAATACATTTTATTGAGGCATTCAATAGTAAAAACATTACTGTTACACATTAATAGAATTATACTAAGAGTTCAACATAACTACTATGAATAAGTAAAGGGTCTTTAAAAACGAAGAGAATAATCTTTGGAATTTGAACAATGCTTTGACTTGGAAATGAAATTTGTTCGATATTTCGTTATACTTAATCAGAATCGACATTATACGCGTGCATGGATAAAAATGTACATTTAAACATGTTCTCCACGCATATTCCAACAATCACAATTTTCTCCAAAATAAAGAAAACAACAAAGTTTTTACGACTGCAATTTAAACCTGCTGTATTAAACAATCACTTGAGAATATAATCCGAAAGTTCCTCATCAATAGAAAGCGTTTTTCTGAAAACATAACATACCTTTATGTAATTGATGACAGAGAATACACATTGCATGATCTTATTTTCTTGTCTATTTCTTGAAAACTCTTTTATAAATTTAAAGTTAGCTTTTTAATCGATAAATATAAGATAAATGTAAGTGAACATGGATTTTAAAAATGTCATATTATGCCAAAACAAAAGAGAAGAGAGAGACAGAGAGAATGTTGACATTAAGTGTTTTTTATCGCCATATTTTTTTTTAAAAAAACAAACGTTGTTATGATCAGGATCAACAAATTATTTTGGAACTCTAGAATTTGAGTTTTTCCGAATGCAAAACTAAACAACAAAACACGTGGGCCGTGAAATCAAAATTTTTGGACATTTTTTGGACAAATCGTCGTGTCCAAGTTTTGTTGGGTACTAACCTGCAAATACCCAAATTAGGGGGTTTAAGATATTCAGCATACTTTTTATTGGGTATACCCAATAAGCAAAAAGCCCAATAAGTACAATCTTGGCATGAAAAATACCCAATAAATGCACTCTCAAACCCCAGTCCGTCTGTCTGTCCGTCTGTAAACTTTTCACATTTTCGACCCTTTTCAAGAACCACTGGGCCAATTTTGACCAAACTTGGTACAAAGCATCCTTGGGTAAAGGGAAATTTAAATTTTAAAATGAAGGGACATATCCCCCGCAAGGGGGGATAATCAAAAAAAGACAAAAATAGGGTGGGGTCATTAAAAAATCTTCTTCTAAGAACCACTGGGCCAGAAAAGCTGAAAGTTATGTGGAAGCATCCTGGGGTTGTGTAGATTCTAAATTGTGAAAATCATGACCCCCCCCCGGGAAAGGGCGGGGCCACAATTGGGAATCAAAGTTTTATATAGAAATATATAGGAAAAATCTTTGAAAATCTTCTTCTCAAGAATCACTGGGCCAGAAAAGCTGAAACTTATGTGGAAGCATCCTGGTATAGTGTAGATTCTAAATTGTTCAAATCATGACCCCGGGGAAGGGCGGGGCCACAATGGGGTATCAAAGTTTTACATAAAATATATAGGAAAAATCTTTGAAAATCTTCTTCTCAAGAACCACTGGGCCAGAAAAGCTGAAACTTATGAGGAAGCATCCTGGTATAATGTAGATTCTAAATTGTTCAAATAATGACCCCCGGGGGATGGGGGGGGCCACAATGGGAATCAAAGTTTTATATAGAAATATATAGGAAAAATCTTTGAAAATCTTCTTCTCAAGAACCACTGGGCCAGAAAAGCTGAAACTTATGTGGAAGCATTCTGGTATAGTGTAGATTATAATTTGTTCAAATCATGACCCCCAAGGGAAGGGCGGGGCCACAATGGGGTATCAAAATTTTTACATAGAAATATATAGGAAAAATCTTTGAAAATCTTCTTCTCAAGAACCACTGGGCCAGAAAAGCTGAAACTTATGTGGAAGCATCCTGGTAAAATGTAGCTTCTAAATTGTTCAAATAATGACCCCCGGGGATGGGTGGGGCCACAATGGGGAATCAAAGTTTTATATAGAAATATATAGGAAAAATCTTTGAAAATCTTCTTCTCAAGAACCACTGGGCCAGAAAAGCTGAAACTTATGTGGAAGCATCCTGGTATAGTGTAGATTCTAAATTGTTAAAATCATGACCCCGAGAGGAAGGGCGGGGCCACAATGGGGTATCAAAGTTTTACATAGAAATATATAGGAAAAATCTTTGAAAATCTTCTTCTCAAGAACCACTGGGCCAGAAAAGCTGAAACTTATGTGCCCATGGAAGGATATGGGGTAGTGTAGATTTCAAAATGTCTAAATTATGATCAGTGGGGTAGGGTGGGGATGCATTATGTATAACAAGGGTGAAATCTGGTAAAGAACAGAATGGTCAAAGCTTCTCAGGTGAGCGATGTGGCCCATGGGCCTCTTTTTTTAGTTGTTGTTGTTGTTAGTCTTTTTCAATAAAATATCAAAATATGAAACGGATGTGTCAGACTTTAAATGGTATCTTTTATATCGAGCTCATCGGAATATATCGTATCGACATAAGAATGAAATTAATCATTGTTAATTGACAGTACATCGTCAATATATCGAAATATCGAGTTGAAGGCCACAGCAAGTGTTTTCTTCTTTTTACGTATATGATTTGGGAAAAATTCTGCTTCATATGATTACAAAAATAGGTGTGCTTATAACAGGGCGCACTTAGTAGCCATGGAAATAGATTATACGAAGACCTGGTCTCCAAAAACCACATAGATATTGTCAATCAGAAACTCAAGCATGTTTTAAAATTTAACTTAGGTATTTGTGTGTTCAATCAGAATGTTCTTTAACAATATAATTTCGCAAATGACCAATGCAATATTTACCAACGATTCAGTAGACCTAATTAATTTATCTTTGATGATGCATTTAGATATGACATTGTAGCGAAAAAGAAATTTTGAATGTCCAATAACGGGTACAAATTATGAATAATTCTTTTAAGAAAATTATTTTTTCTCATGTAGGTGTGATGATATCAAATCTTATTTACACTAGAGATACTGTGACAATTGCACTCACTAAAATATACCACCCTCCCGCCTCCCATACATTTATGATTATAATTGGCAAAGTTCGTGTTTTGCTCTGGAATACCCAAATAAGTTAATAAAAAAGGAAAATAGGAGGCACAGAAAGGCATTGTTATGAAGTATT
>NW_026939205.1:0-9076 GCF_032062105.1 Saccostrea cuccullata | reverse complement strand
AGGGTTAGGGCTAGTTAGGGATAGGGGTTAGGGTTAGAACTGCACTCAGTTGACCCATTTATCCCCTCCACCAATCAAATCTGATCACGTGATTTCTCTCAGCCAATCAGAATCTTCCGGGCTATCTAGACCCCTTATACTACTTATATTGAACTATTTCTTGATAGTAAAAACATAATGAAGGGAAATAATCAAATGTTGAACCCGCTTTTGATTGGTTCGTTTGGATCTTGAATCTCGAAACTCGAATTTTGAATCTCGAATTTCGAATTTTGAATCTCGAATTTCGAATCTCGTATTTGGAAACTCGAATCTCGAATGAGCCTTCTGGGCTTTCGTACTCTTGCCATGCAATTCAAAATTTATAAGTTCAATAAACCTATGATATTAATGTTAGCAAAATGTTTCGTATTTTGGAATCGATATAAAATGAATACTAAGTACCTGCAGCAAAGAAAAAGGCTTTATGTATTTCAGAATCAGCTGTTAGGTGATGTTAGCTTGAAAGTAATTGTCTTTTTTTGTTTTTGAACTGTCAGTAAATAAATAGCATGATTTTAACAAGCTTTGAGAATGATTATAAATATATTGTGATTCTTGTTTTCCCTTTAATCAAAAACTGATATGGTATATTTCAGATATGTTTCTGAACCTTTAAAATTGACTTCGTTTTTGTCTGTTCATTTAAGACAAAATTAAAGCGCATTAAATAAAAACTAGAGATACTGTGAGCTATGAGCTCACTAAATGATACCCCGCCTCCCATATGGTTACAATGGCAAAGTCCATGTTTTGCTGTGGCCGGGAAACCCCAAATATGTGTCAGATCAAAAAGTAAAATAGGAGGTGCACAATGGCAATATGTAATAAAGATTCTGTGAAAGTTTCATTAAATTTCACTCAGTGGTATAAGAGGAGTTGCGGATAAGAGATGGCTACCCCAAAGCGTAACAGATAGACGGACGGACATACCGATTACAGTATATCCTCCCACTTTTCACGCGGGGGGTATAAAACTGAAGTTTTACTGAAAAAAGATGTTCTGGACAGTATTAAATGTACTGCATATACAAAGAGTTATTTCGCTTGCATTTTCCTTGAAAGTTTACAGCGTTTCCAAACAAGGAAATGTAAATGCGAGTTGAAGTAATTATAGGAAACAGTTCAGGTCAGAAACAAGAAAACATTTTTCGTCCAAACGATAGAATACACTTATCCACTGGTTGTGAGTGGGATAGTTCTTTTATCAAACCCGCGACAGGGAACTATTCCCCAAGGGCTTGCCCGAGGGGAATAGTCCCTGTGAAGGGTTTTGTTAAAAATGAAAGTGAATTTGAGAGCGGTGCCAAATATGAAAGTTTATGTTTATTTCAAAGGTTTTGCTTGTTTCGGTATAATAAACAATTCATTGCATGAATATTCGGGAAGCCCTCGGGGAATATGATTTTTCTTGGCTGAATAAGTCTTCATATTTCCCTCATTATCATGCAATAAATGTATATTAGCAAGCAAGGTGATTTAGGGGACGACAGAATTTGGTAAGTTCTGATTTTTTTTTACTGAAAGGTCAAGATCAAAGTTTGCAACAAGAGTTTTAATTGACAGGAGAAGAAACAATAAGAACTAGAAAAGGTGTTGAACAGCAGATCGTAGCGAAGAAAATAGGTATCAGTAAATCGATGAGAGGGAGACAATAGAAATGATCGATTCTATAAATTTTAACTGTTATTAGCTGAGTCACGTATGGCATTTGCCTATCTACCACTAGCCCTGGTACACGACGTGATATTTTCCTAGTTGCATACGTATACAAAATTAACTATAGACTAGAGTATATATCTAAACTAAATCGTTCACCATTCCTTAGTGCAAAAAATAGAAACAATCACAGAAATTGACCACATTGAGGTTTTCAAGAATTTATCAGAATCAAGTGCTACACTGACATCACAATAGAATGAGAAGAATGTGCTTTGGACAATAACTTTATATTATTCTGTACAAATAGAACAAACACATTGAAAAAAAATTAAAAGAGTGCTAGCTTTGAAAATATATGATAAGGCTTAATCGGCTAAAAACTCAAAAGAAGCACCAAGGTTTGACTCCACATGAGTCAAAATCACAGCAAAAGAATTAAGACCACGCAATGCAATTCAAAAGTATAATAATAGCTAACGGACAATAAGTTATCACATGTATTTTGATATGTGTAATGCTGCTAGACTTTTGGGGGAAGAAGACACACTATTAATTAAATTGTAGGTAATGGGTTTCAAACAAACAAGAGGCTCAGGAACCAAATCGCTCACATCAGCAACTGCTAGGTAAAAGCAAAAATCAGTTCAGTATTGAAAAGTTTAAATATAAAAGTGAGTTTGGTGGAGGGGGTATTTGAACAAACTTAAATCTACACTTCCTTAGGATGCTTTTGAATTGATAAGACACATATTGACTTTGCTGTTTATAAGATTTTGATTGGTATAGCCTTTATTTTCCTTTGTTATAATCCACTTTTATGGTTCCTCTATTCTCCTGATTGGTCATGATTTGAACAAATTTAAATCTATATTATCTTATTTGATACTTTAACATATATATTCATGATCAACCATGGCTTTGTTGTTTCTGTGAAGAATTTTAACGATTTTTTCAATGTATTTATTCTTAAAAAATCGATCATCCATTGTGCCCCCAATCTACCCCTAAGGGTCATGATTTGAACAAACTTGAATCTACACTATATGAGGATGCTTCCATATAATTATGAATGATCACAGGTTTGCTGTTCTTGAGAAGAATTAAATCAAAGTACTCAGAAGTACAGAGAGCCGGGCTCATTTACAAAGTAGAATGGATTTCTTACATGAATCACGTTTATATTCTGATGAAAAAATCATTTTAAAACTATCAATATAAATGATAAGACACTGACAGTGAGTTTTTCAATCCTAATACCACGGTCCGATTTTGCCAGAATCAGAATTAATCTGGTACCGCAGCTGAATGTAAACAAACAGCCAGTCTGGTTCCCTCTCCTGCTTTACCTCGTATGTGTAGAGAACTACAGTAACACTGATGATCAAAAATCCTTACGCTAATGAACTATGTTCTTTGACTTATGAAGTTTTCAAAGTCATTACTACTAATGTTTATTTTTATATAGATAAAACTTCGTTTTATTTTTGTTGCTTTATTTAGCGTTTGTATTATCTCAAAAGCGGTTGAGTGTAAGAACTATATTTTTGCACGTAACTTTAAAATGGCGACTATGGGGTCAACATCCTGCCTTGAACAGGATCACATAAGCCGGCAATTGCTCTTTGAGCAATAAGCCCGGCTAAAAAGATTTTTTTTTTCAATGTAATCCTACTTAATCACCCATAATAGCCCCACCCTTGCCTCAGGGTAATGCTTTGAACAAATTTTAATCTACACTACCAGAGGATGCTTCCAAATAAATATAACCAATCAAGACTTTGCTCTTCTTGAGAAAAAGATTTTTAAAGATTTTTCGTATGTATTTCTATGTTAAACTTTGATACCCTATTGTTCCCCCATCCTACCCCGAGGGCCATGATTTGAACAAACTTGAATCTACACTACCAGAAGATGCTTCTACATGATTTTCATCTTTCCTGGCCCAGTTGTTCTTGAAAAGAAAATTTTGAAATATTTTTCCTATGTATTCCTTTGTTTTACTTTGATACCCCATCATAGCCCCACCCTACCCCGAGGGTCATGATTTGAACAAACTTGAATCATCACTTCCAGAGGATACTTCTATATGAGTTTCATCTTTCCTGACCCAGTGGTTTCTGAGAAGAAGATTTTTAGATATTTTTCCCATGTATTCCCATGATAAACTTTGATACCCCATTGTGGTCCCACCCTGCCCCCGAGGGTCATGATTTGAACAAATTTGAATTTTCACTTCCAGAGAATGCTTCTACAGGAGTTTCATCTCTCCTGGCCCAATGGTTCTTGAGAAGAAGAATTTATATTTTAAATATTTTCCCTATGTATTCCTATTTTAAACTTTGATACCCTGTTGAGGCCCCACCCTTCCCATGGGGTCATGATTTGAACAAGCTTGAATTTATACTACATGAGGATGATTCCACATGAGTTTTATCTTTCCTGATCCAGTGGTTCTTGAGAATAATTTTTTTGTAATATGCCATTAATTTTTCACTAATTCATAATTTTCTCCCCTTTGAAGGGGGCGTGGTCCTTCATTTGAACAAACTTGAATCCCCTTCACCCAAGAATACTTTGTGGCAATTAAGTTTGGTTGAAATTGTCCGAGTGGTACTTGAGAAGGAGATGAATGTAAAAATTTTACAATGACGACGACAAGAACGACGAGAGATAATGAACAAATTTCGATCAGAAAAGCTCACTTGAGCCTTCAGCTCAGGTGAGCTAAAAATAAAACCCAAAGGAATTTTTGAAATGTTAGTTTGAGAGAGGAAGCTTATTTATGAAAATTTACGCTTTAAAATGTCTTTGTACACGTAAGATATTCACATCTCTGATGTTGTAGAGGTCCTTGTTTGCTCTGCTCCTATTTTGTATTGTTTTATGGACTTTTGAGCTTGAATACTGTTCGTTATCTCCATATATTTCATTCACGCCTTCAATAAAATGACGTGTTGTATAATTCCAGGAAACTGTTCCGTCATTGTTCCAGTAGCTAGAAAAAGCAAGGAAATAATTGACGTTACAAAATAAAAAAAAATAAATAAATAAACGAAAAAAAATGTGTTTTTGTGCATTTTAGTATCTTATTAATAATGCATTTTTTAAATATTCGATAGAAATGCTTTTCGCAATAATCTACATAGGCTTGGTACTGATAGAAATTAAAGCTATTAGTGAGTAAAAAGGAGGAAATATAACGAATACACTTGAAATATTGGGAACTTCAAACAGATCTAGAACATTTCGCATAAAATACATGGATTGCTTTCACAGACATTGCCTTTTGAAAATCAATCCTTGGTTATGACCTGAAGTACATAATGTATTAACTAGTTGGAAGAGTTTTGTTATGCAAACGGCTTTGTCAATTTGATTTTGGTGAAGTATAATATTGTTCTTGAGTAGGTGAAGAGAGGAAAATATGATCAGAATAAAATTGTATATTCAACGTAGTATGATAAAATTGATTGAACTGCTTCATTCCAACTTAGATATTATACATTTAATCTAGAAAATATTTTGGAAATATGCATTTGAATGTTTAGAGTTACATAATCAGTCAAAATCATGTTTTTCGTTTATGAAAATTGTACAGTATCACAAAGCAATAGATTGATTTGAAATATGAATGTAGCGAAGTTTTTACAACTCAGCTGCACTTTAAAGCAAAAAAAAAAAAAAAGAATTGCAAAATGTAAGTGCCTGAAAGAGCAAATGTTGTATCCATCGTGTAATTTTTATCGTCAATGTTAACAATGTACAGGCCATGCGTCCTTTATTTCCAGCGTGAATCTTGGAAAGAACAATGCATTGGAGCAAGGAAAAGTGAGGAATAAGTTCTGATCATCTTTTTGGAAGATTGTAAGGAAATCTTCAGACATGCGACATTTATATCTATAGAATTGTCACCATGGTAAATTATACAACTTTTCAGCTCATGCGAACAATAAAGAGGAAGAAAATTGGCGTTGGATAATGCAAAGTAGATTTTTTAAGGTTCTGAAATCTGAAATTTGTCATGCAAAAATTCAATCCCCCGCCTTTTCCGTCACGATATCTCCAGTAAATGTTCAACCAAGCCTTTTTTTTTTTTACCTCTCACTAAAATATTTACAGCAGGCTTGGGGCGAATTACATGGTAAAGTGATGCATTACATTACCATTATTTCAACAATTTTGGCATTAAATTACCATTACTTTATTTTCTTAAAGTAATGCATTACATTACCATTAGTTTAGTAAAGTAATGCATTACCATTACTATTATTTTTGCGGTTTTTAAAAATAGAAATTTATTCAAAACTTTGCAATTTTTTTCATAAGCATGTAAACAACCCCTTCAAAACTAAACATGATAAATCATAACTCAAAATTGATCATTTCAGGTTTTAGCTCACCTGAGCCGAAGGCTCAAGTGAGCTTTTCTGATCAAAAATTGTCCGTTGTCTGTTGTTGTCGTTGTCGTTGTTGTCGTCGTTGGCATCGTTGTAAACTTTTCACATTTTCCTCTTCTTTTCAAGAACCGCTGGACCAATTTCAACCAAACTTGCTACAAAGTATCCTTGGGTTAAGGGGATTCAAGTTTGTTCAAATGAAGGGCCACACCCTCTTCCAAGGTGAGATAATTATGAATTAGTGAAAAATTAATGGCATTTTTAAAAAATCTTCTTCTCAAGAACCACTGGGCCAGGAAAGATGAAACTTATAGGAAAGCATTCTCAGGTAGTGTACATTCAAATTTGTTCAAATCATTACCCCTGGGGGTAGGGCGGGGCCACAATGGCCGATCAAAGTTTTACATAGAAATATATAGGAAAATTTTTAAAAATCTTTCTCTCAAGAACCACTGGGCCAGGAAAGATGAAACTTATAGGGAAGCATTCTCAGGTAATGTAGATTCAAATATTTACAAATCATGACCCCTGGGGGTAGGGTGGGGCCACAATGGCCGATCAAAGTTTTACATAGTAATATATAGGAAATTTCTTTAAAAATCCTCTCCACAAGAATAGCAAAGGCATGAATGATCATATTTATATGGAAGCATCCTCAGGTATTGTAGATTCAAATTTGTTCAAATCATGACCCCTGGGGGTAGGGCAGAGCCACAATGGTCGATCAAAGTTTTACATAGAAATATGTAGGTACATTTTTAAAAATCTTCTTCTCAAGAATAGCAAAGACATAAATGATCATATTTTTATGGAAGCATCCTCAGGTAGTGGAGATTCAGTTTTGTTCAAATCATGACCCCAGGGGATAGGGCGGGGCCACAATGGCCGATCAAAGTTTTACATAGAAATATATAGGAAAATTCTTTAAAAATATTCTTCTTAAGAATAGCAAAGTCATGATTACTCCTATTCATATGGAAGCATTTTCAGGTAGTGTAGATTCAATTTTGTTCAAGTCATGACCCCTGGGGGTAGGGCATGGCCACAATGTAAGTTCAAATGTAAAGGTCAATAAGGCCACAGGTAGTGAAAGAAATATGCAAGCATCCTTAGTTAGTGGAGATTCAAGTTAACTTTGTTCAGATCATACCCTCTCCGTGTTAAGGATAGGTTGGGACCACTATTGGGTTTAAACTTTTCAATGATAACCTGATTTCTGCTTTTTTCCTAGCCATATTGCTCTTGTTGTATATATTACACTGTCAATAACTTACATTCACAGAAAGTTCAAACTTTTAAATTGTCAGTAATATAACACATGTACAATATTCACTTTTTGTGTAACTATTGATGTCATGAAGCAATTTAACTTTTGGGGCACTTTAACCCCTGCATAAAACATCTAATAATGGAACATACAGCAAAACTCGTTTAGTACGAACACAGATATTGCGAATTTACGGATATAGCGAAGTCATCTTGGATCCCCAGCTATATAAAATTAACGAATTTCTTATACGGTAATAACGAATTACGGATAAAGCGAAGTAATTTCATAGGTCCCTGTGACTTCGTTATAACAGAGTTTTGCTGTATACAATTAGGCTATTTTGATTAGTACCTTATGAAAAAAAATTAATGCATTGACAAACCTTTTGAAAAGTAGACAGGATGTACATTTTTATAGAATGCCTGCATGTCTTCTATTTTCTTTGGTATAATGGATTTTTCATGGTCAGTACCAGCTAGACCAGGCCTCAGGATCATGAAACATCTTAAGCTTAAGTCAAAAGTCAAAATATTCATGTTGTAATAGAATTTTGATAAAGTTAAGTTGACAAAAATTATAAAATTGTATTATAATATTTCATTACAAAAGTGTTGTTATTTGCAAAGTTAGGGATTCGTTCAATAATTAATAAACATTTTACAAGCAGTTAAAAATTTGACTTAAGTCTAAGTCTGTTTCATGATCCTGGGACCAGCTCAATTAATGTTTTTTAAACACAGTCAGGAAAATAGAGACTGGTAATTTGGAGCATTTCTTCAAACAATGCATTTTTTTAATTGTTACATAATCCAGAGGCATAGTGTGTTTTGCTGACATTCTAGCTATTCAAAAGGTGGCAAATCATCAGTTTACAGTGTACATTAATTAATGTATCTCATATGCTTTTTTTTTAAAAGATCTTTTAAAACTATTTTAAATAATTCTTTGTGAAATAAAATCTTATCTAAAATAAGTTTGAACACTTTAATGTAAGGTAAGTGTACTTTCAACACCATAAAAAGTGTAAATAGATACAGAAATATATAGGGTAACCTTTTTATTCAATTTGATCATTTGCAAAAAAAAAAATAATAATAATAAAAAATAAATAAAATAATAAACTAACAAATAATTTCCATCACCCATGTCCATTTTGATTTCTTAAAATAGGTACATACAAAATAATGCTTTGTAATGCTATGCAATGCCAGCATTACACTGGATTTTATGAAGTAATGCATTACATTACCGTTACATTTAATGCAAATGTTTGGCCATTACACATTACTAACATTACTTTGAGTTCATGTAATGCATTGCAATGCATTACCATTACAATTAGCATACCCAAGCCTGATTTACAGTAGTGAAGGAGAAACTTTAGGAGTACTCTGCAACAATATATTTGAGAATTGGTGTAAATCAGATGTGGACACTTAAAAATTCCATGGAACTTTTGAAAATTTTGAAATCACAAAAATGTATTCTAATGAAGCAGAATTGTCGAATATCTTATACGTGAAAAGAAGAAAACACATGACATTTAGATATATCGCCTACATACTGTGTTGTCAATTAACAATGGTTATTTCCATTCTTATGTCGAAACAATATATATCCCGGTGAGTTTGAAATTAAAAAAAATACCACAGAGTCTGACACATCTGTTTCATATTTAGATAATTTACGTGAAAAAGACTTTAATGGT
>NW_026939204.1:0-8995 GCF_032062105.1 Saccostrea cuccullata | reverse complement strand
CGACAAAGATTGACAATAAAAAAGAAATAGGAATGTAAACGCTTTATTTTAAAACAAATAACCCCCCATTCTTTTGCGACAACAACACTTTAACTGAAATTAAAAACCCTGCTATTGAATCTAAATAAAGTTAAAAAGTTGATTTTAATATATTTAATAATATAATAATATCTTTGACTGGAATTCCTTTGATAATGGAGAGTGTTAGGTATTTCTCATACGTGTATTTTCATTGAAACACAATTTGTAAAAAAAAAATGTGAAGTAAAGATTTGAATTTTGCTCGTGTGCGCATTCATTTTAATATTCTTTGTATGATATTGGCTTAATAATTACTTTTGTGCTGTCATTTTGTTTTATAAAATGGTTCTCCGGAAACGTGCAGTACGTTTGAGATCTGCATTTCCCTGTTGAGAATAATTTTTATTCTTTATTTCAAAAAGAAGACAGGAGAAAAAGATATTAAAAAAGGTAGGAATGTATATGGTCATTAAACCTCTGTTATATGTTTTTAACAGGTCGGAGAGAATACTCGAAATCGGGTATTATCCGTGAAATCGCGTATAATACTCGATATTAGGGTATCGTTGAATCCGCGAAATCGGGCATTCCGTGCAACTTTCAATAAAAACTAAAGAATAAAGCAACGGCGCATTATGCCAGTAACTGTTACTTGTACATCAGTATCTTGTGGATTTATTTTTATTAAACCTTTTCATACGGTTGTCAAAAAAGTTTAAAATCACACGACAAACACTGCTGGGGTAACAAAGAGGACACAATGGGGTTATTATTTTTCAAATAATCTAATAAACAAATAATTACACTTCGTTTGTCTTTATTTCCCATTAAAGTATTCCATATACTTAATTTTCTAATTTGTCCTATTCACAAAACGTGAAATTTTAAAGAAATTAAACGACTAAGGCCGTGTTATGTATTTTTACTGAAAAATGTATGGCGTCCTTTTCACGTGAAATATATATTATTCCTAACAGTTAGAGAGTACAGTATAACGATTCATAATTGTATATCTCTGCCATAATAGAATACCAACGTTATTATAAAAAAAAAATAAAATAAGATAAAATAAATACCCAGGGGAAAAACAGTTTGAAAATAGCTAATTGAAGGTGGGTATTTTTTAAATGTCAATTTAGCATGAAATTTTTACTAAAGACACCTAAATTTTTTGGTTGCATTTTAATCATACAAGATACTTTTTTAATTTTTTTATGCATTTATGTGGAAATTGGGGCTAGAAGTCATATATGAACAGGATTTTCTTTTTTTTTGGGGGGGGGGGTGGGGGGGGGGGGGGGGTGGGGTTATCAATAAAAGTCAAATGTGTACATTTTTTCATAAGCTTATAATACACATTGAATTTCCAATATCGATCAGGTACAGTCATATTGAAATATGAATTACATAGTCAAGTTTTCACATTTCTTATAGTTTTTACGTTTATGAACATGTTAATGAACAAACTGAAATTATGGAGTGTTCACTTGCATTGGAAACTCTTGTTTTAGGGAATATAATTCCTATGGACATTAAAATTTCATAAAAATCGTAGCCACTTCCTTTCTTTATTATACTATTTGATAGACAGGGTAAATTTTACCTCTTTTTCTTCAATTTTTTTTTATATCGCTATCTTATACCTATTTTAATATGCTAATACAACGCACTATTTGATTGCTTCTAGACAATATGTTAAAGTTTTCTTTTTAGTTATTCTATCTATATAGTATTACTCATGGCAATAACTTTTTAATACCCATCTATAATGACAAAATGTGTTTAAAAAATAAACATGAATTCTAGTTACTTTTAGTCTTATAGTGTTTAAAATAACATTCTTTTTTTTTCCTACAAGTTGTTTTGTCAGAGGTGGTCAAGAAGCCTTTAGCCCCCCCCCCTTTGAAGTCGCCAAGAAATGCTAAAATATTGATGACTTAGCGAAACTAAACATAACAGTTATGTTTTTTATAAGCTGTATTTCCCGAAACTATCACTGTCTCTGCTAAAATGTTGAATACATATTCTGTATGTTTGAATGATAAATAAAAAAGAAAAGATTTTCAAAAAAAAGAAGAGGGGTTTTTTGCCCAAATTTTAGACATTTTAATCATTACATTATTTATACATTCATAAATAAATTTGATTTTATGCACAAGATGAATGTGAAAGTAATTAATGACGCAAAATTAGATATAATAGACAATCCCTTGTTTATACATGGCATCATATCTGGTGTGTGAAATGTGTCTCCGTATAATTTTATTTATTTACAAATTGTTCATGTTTGTGTGTTGATGTGGAATATTTTAAAAAACCCCAATTCTGATACTTTACAATTCTGTTGTGTTGGGAATGAACATTAGGAAGATGCATATACTTTCAACGTAAAGAAAAATATAAAGACATAAAGCAAATCGAACGCCTTTTTGTGTGCAGATCATGAAATGTACTGATCTCCATGGGTATTTGTTGTCCCCAGCACATTAATCTTGACGCCCAAATTCTTACTTGGCTAGTGAACTTGCTTTTAGAAAACATGTGTATCAAGATGAAAGTTAACTCGGCAACATGCGCCATCCCATTGTTTAAGTTTTATTAGGTGATTACACCTCCTATACCCGATTTCGCGGATTCAACGATACCCTAATATCGAGTATTATACGCGATTTCACGGATAATACCCGATTTCGAGTATTCTCTCCGACCTGTTTAATACTGAAACTGATGAACAATGCAGTTCATATAAACCTGAAGCACATTTGCTGCTCTATTCCGCAGCATTACAAATAAAAAGAGGATGCATATGTATAAACAGCAATTATTACAAATGTCAAATGAAATAACAGATTTAACAATTTTTAAGAATACAGCAGAAGGTGAATACCATAAAATATCCCACACCTTATACAAAAGGAAATTGATACATGTATTCTGTACAACAATAACAATAGGCAGCTTATACAAAAGAAAACTAGTAAACATATTACAACAATAACAATATTACAATTTGCACCCTCTTTCTCTCTCTCTCTCTCTCTCTTTAGATGTTTTTGTTGACAATTTATGTCCCATTCGATCGAAAAATCTAGATACTTGTATAGTATCTTCAATCTGATTATACAAGCGATTCAAACATATGAAATACGTCAGAGTTTCAATGTTCATATACTAAAAAATTCCAAGATGCTGTGGACCTCTCCTCGACCCAATAAATAGTTCTGTACATGAGGACATTTTTTGCTATCTTTTTGGTGTTGAAGAAAAATATATGGAATCGGTACGCCCAGAGCTCCCCGTCTCCAGCCCCCTATCATATATTCATATATCTAAAGGTTATGTGCACATTGCATTTTTAGCAGAAATTTGTTATAAAATAACTTGCCTCAAACAGATAAACAAAATATGTTATTCTAATATCTGAGACCCTTTTGAAAACAGTCACTGGTTTGCTGGTGAATTGGATCACACAACATAAACCTATTTCCGTCCTAGTCAAAAACGAAAGAGAGTAATGATTTAAAGATTTGGCGGAAATCTCCTTTATTCTACAAGTCTAGCTATGACAATGAAACTATTAAGATGCTTCCTTCCTTTATTTAAGGAATGGTTTTATAAATAGATAATTTTATCCCTAATAAAATAAATTAAAAACTTTATTATTTTCAACTCCTTTCGTCTATGTAGGGAAACAACAGATTCTGATCATTTATTCATTCTCTTACCCTTTTCTCCTGTGGAAATTGGAGAAATACATTAACTAAAAGATTTCACTTATGAACGCACTTTCCGCTTTGATATAAAAACTGATTTTAGAATCCCCATACTTTTTTAAAAATAGAAATCGCAAAGCCTCTCCTCTCAAGTAAGAATAATGAATGTGTATATACCGTAGTTTTTATTTTTATACCCGCACTTTCTAAAGAAAGTTCGGGTATATTGTTGTTACTCATGTCCGTTCGTCCGTCCGTCCGTCTGTCACACTTTTCTTCCCTGAACTCCTCCTACATTTTACACAGTAGCTTAATCATCTTTTGGGAGATGGTAGGTGGTGTCATGTAGATGTGCAGTAAGGTTTCGGAATTTTTGGAATTTTGATTTTGCCCCGGGGGGTCAAATGGGGGTCGAAAAATAACGTTTTTTGTGCAAAAAGTCCCGTCTTCCCTGAACTCCTTCTACATTTTACTCAGCAGCCTAATCACCTTTTGGGGGATGATTGGTGGTGTCATGTAGATGTGCAGTAAGGTTTCTGAATTTTGATTTTGCCCCGGGGGGTCAAATGGGGGTCGAAAAATGACGTTTTTTATGCAAAAAGCCCTATCTTCCCTGAACTCCTCTTACATTTTACTCAGCAGCCTAATCATCTTTTGGGGGATGATTGGTGGTGTCATGTAGATGTGCGGTAAGGTTTCGGAATTTAGATTTTGCCCCAGGGGGTCAAATGGGGGTCAAAATGATGTTTTTAATGCAAAAAGCCCCGTTTTCCCTGAACTCCCTCTACATTTTACACAGTAGCCTAATCATCTTTTGGGAGTTGGTTGGTGGGGTAATGTAGATGTGCAGTAAGGTTTCGGAATTTTGATTTTGCCCCGGGGGGTCAAATGGGGGTCGAAAATTGATGTTTTTTATGCTAAAAGTTCCGTCTTCTCTGAACTCCTCTTATTTTACTCAGCAGCCTAATCACCTTTTGGGAGATGATTGGAGGTGTCATGTTCATGTGCAGTAAGGTTTCTGAATTTAGATTCTGCCGCGGGGAGTCAAATGGGGTTCGAAAATAACGTTTTTTATTCAAAAAGCTCCGTCTTCCCTAACTTCTCCTACATTTTACACAGTAGCCTAATCATCTTTTGGGAGATGGTTGGTGGTGTCACCTAGATGTGCAGTAAGGTTTCTGAATTTAGATTTTGCCCCGGGGTCAAATGGGGGTCGAAAAATAACGTTTTTTATTCAAAAAGCCCTGTTTTCCCTGAACTCCCTTACATTTTACTCAGCAGCCAAATCATCTTTTGGGAGATGGTTGGTGGGGTCATGTAGATGTGCAGTAAGGTTTCGGAATTTTGATTTTGCCCTGGGGAGTCAAATGGGGGTCGAAAAATGATGCTTTTTATGCTAAAAGCCCCGTCTTCTCTGAACTCCTCTTACATTTTACTCAGCAGCCTAATCACCTTTTGGAAATGGTTGTTGGTGTCATGTTCATGTGCAGTAAGGTTTCGGAATTTTGATTTTGCCCCAGGAGGTCAAATGGGGGGTCAAAAAATACGTTTTTTATGCAAAAAGCCCCATCTTCTCTGAACTTCTCCTACATTTTACACAGTAGCCTAATCATCTGTTGGGAGATGGTTGGTGGTGTCAGGTAGATGTGCAGTAAGGTTTTGGAATTTAGATTTTGCCCGGGGTCAAATGTGGGTCAAAAATGATGTTTTTTGTGCAAAAAGCCCTGTCTTCCCTAAGTCTTCCTTAATGTTACTCAGAATCCTAATCATCTTTTAGGAGAGTTAATATTTGAAAATTATGTAAAATATCAACGTCAAGGGGTAAAAAGCATCGCATGCTGGGAAACACCTTAAATTCTTATGAGTAATTAATGTACATGTCAAATGTGAGAGTCATATCTCATCTCAATCAAAAGTTATAAGCAAATGCAACATTTTTGAAAAGTAGGTTAGGCTTGACCGCTTCTAGGTCAAGGTCACAGAGTAAAAGTCATGATTTATTTGGAAAACTTATCACAGGTAATAATATACATGCATTATGATATGAATGCCCTAACTTTTCTCTTTCAAAATGATGAATTTATAACAATTTAATTTTTTTGCAAGTAGGTCAAACTTGTAGGTCACATGTAAAAAAAACCCATGCCATTCTCACAGGTAAATACTAATACATAAGTTCAATATGAATGTCTCTTCTCATTGAGTAGATATGACCGTGATGACCAATGTTAAATTTATTGAGACAGATGGACAGTCTGACATACAAATGTACATATTTCTATATGAATTGGGTAAAATTGGCCCAGTGGTTCTAGAGAAGTTAAAAATGTAAAAAGTTTTCAGACAAACAGATGGACGACACGTCACAACAAACGTTATATGCTAAGGAAACCAGAAAAGCTCAAATGAGTGTTTTGAAAGGGTTACAATATGGTTGCAGTATTTGAAAAGCTGTTTTTTTTTCATGCAGAGATATGCATGACCAACATATTCATGTTTTATATTTTCTTTAGTAATTTGTTTGTTTGTTGTGAATACATCTCTCTTGGGAATTTTTCCCTCATATGGAGACACCACCACCAAATAATAATAGAGACAAGATGTGTTTGTGAAACACATGTCCCTGTATGGAAGCCTATGGCGAAGGTTGAAGTTTCTCAAATATATGTCAAACTCAAAGGTCAAGGTCAAAGGGTTCAAATTGTTAGTATCAGAAGAAAGTCTTGTCACAAGGAATGCACATGTGAAATAAAGAAATCCCTGGGAATTCCTGTTCAAAAGTTACAAGGTTAATTTTTTTTAAGTGGTTCAAACTCTAGGGTCAAGGTCAAACATATTTATACCTGTTGACAGTTCACAATGAATACACATATTACACCCTAGCACCTACTGATCAAAATTTAGGCCAAGTTTAAAGTTTGTTTTTTTTGTAAAAATGTGTATTTTAGGTCAAGCGATCAGAGGTAAAAATTAATGGTACCCAAATAAAAGGTCATAATTGTCAAAAGAAATAAACCTATAAAATGTGGAAGCCATTTGTATAGCCCATCTCACTTAAAACTTATGGGCAAGGTTATAATTTCTGCAGACAAATAGACAGACATAATATAAACACAAGAAACAAAATATGTATAATTAGTCAAATGGAAAAAAATATACTATTTAATTGGAATCACACAATAGATTGTTATTTCAGGACAGGGAGTGGGTAGGGAGATTGGAATCCCCCAAGTACCCCCCCCCCCCAGGAATTTGCTTTGTTATTAAAAAATGTTATTTAAACAAGACTATATACTGAAGCAAATAAAAAATGACTTCCTCCCCCTAACTTAGAAAACATTGACCACTCTATCATTGTTTTTATTTTGTTTATTTGTTTTCAGTTCTTTTTCTCCTGCTTGTCAGGAAATTCTGGGCTGGAATTTTTTGACTGAGATGTGAATTCCCCTCCCTACTCCCGAAAAAAATTCTGGATCCGCACCAGTATTGGCAGTAACTGAATGTCACATCGACAATGGGAGATAACTTCACAATATGAAATTCGTCTAGTGTGGCATGCGATGATCTTTGACCCTTTTTGAACTTTAACCTAATAGTTTGGGTTTATTTTACCCCCCACTATATTTAAACTTGTACTTACCGACTGCCATAGGTCTCGTCAACTTCATGAAATATAAATCCAATTATAACACAAAATGAATTAATCCAATGCACACCAGGCTGCAGCCATGTGCTAATTCCATTCGGCAAACCTTCGTCGATTCCGTCACCTTATCAGATGAAGTGGGAATCGGCCGAGGTGTGCCAAATGGTGTATAATCTAAAAATATGATAATGGGTGACGCAACGTGATGTGATGTAGAAATTTACATGTTAACATGTATAGTACAAGAACAAATTTAAAATTAATTCATAACAAACGATGTTTTAACAAGACTTTTCCATCTAGCCTATTCCAAAAAGTATGTGCTCTGTGATAGTGGTGTCGAGGGGGGGGGGGTTAGTAAATTTAAAAAAAAGGTCCTATTATAAGCAAAACATTTATCAAAATCTAATTTACATCATTAATAGAATTCAAACTGGTATATATAATGAATTAAGCATGCAGTGGCATAGCATCGTTTTTGAAAGTGGGGGGGTCAGCCAGAGAAAATTTTTTTTTTTACTTACCTGAAAAAAAGTTGACAAGCAAAAAAAAAAAAAAAAAAAAAGGAAAATGAAATGTAGCCCCCAAAGGCGAAAAAACCTATTTTTTTTGGGGGGGGGGGGAGGGAGGGGTTAAACTTTTTCTTTTAGTACCAATCCTAATACTACATTTCGGTACATCACTAACAGTCTAAAGGTGGGGTGGGGGGCCAACCAGGCTTTCAATTAACATTTCCTATAGTATAAGTAAGGTTGGGAAAAAAAGTATGGGCCCCCCCTGGCCCCCCTTGTTGCTATGCCCCGGGCATGTTAAATATATATATGAGGTTCTGAGTTATAGGTCACAGGGTCTGAAAATTTCATACTCAATTTGATGAATACATGTAAATTATAGAATTATTTTGACTTTTTCCTTGGAAAGCCGCCCAATATGTAGGAGCGTGTATTTAGAGGCAAACACCTTAGTGCGGGTATTACTGTCTCATGACAGCATCTAGTTTATTTCTTTAAGGGGGTGGGTGAATTTTTCTCGTATTTTACGTACATAAATTATATTTATTTCGATAAAGAGAAGAAACCTAAACCACCTCAGAAATAACTGGTTTTCCCTCCCATGTTCGATTCACTTGTCATGATCTAGTAACACTTTATGCATCGTTCAAGTGGTAATTGACCATAACGAACATGCTTTGCTAATTGGGAAGAAAAAATATAAAATTCAGAGTTAAGGATGCTTAAAGTCCTAAAAAAAATTCTTAATCCACAGAATGGAATTGAATTAAGACTTTTTATGTGAGAAATGTGCTTTTTTGGCATTTTATATAAGTACTCTGTGATTAATATATTTGAGAAAATGAATCGATTCATAATTTAAAATCAAAGAAAGAACGCTATACATGTAGACATGTAAAGGGGCTGAAAAGTTGTCTAACCCTTTGTCAAGTTTGATGTTTTAAACCCATGTAATACCTTTTGCTACTTGCCCAGAGTAGGTAGCGGATTCATTCAGTACTTTAGGGGGGTCGCAGCTCTAGGATATATTAAGGTAAGCCCTGGGAGCAGGAAAATTAAATTTTTTTGCACAGCCAAAGAAGACAAAAAAAAAAAAAAAAAAA
>NW_026939203.1:0-9232 GCF_032062105.1 Saccostrea cuccullata | reverse complement strand
CTCAGTAGAATCCAGTGAATTTAAAATTTAGCACCAATGTTTAAAATATTTACTGTATAGTTGCGGACACGGTTTACTGCATATAATTAAAATAAAAAGTGAAATCTACCCTCCTTCTCAGTTCTAACCTAATTAAATTTTTATACTCGATCGTTCCCCTTCGTGCTTAGTAACACAAATAAGATGATCAATTGTTGCATTTACTTGTAAATATATATATTTAAACAGGAAGCGAAAAAGCGCGAACACAAAAAACATTGCATTAAATTTTCTTCATAATAATAATCGTCAAAGAGAGTTAAAACTATTGAATATAGTCTGTTCCCCATTCATTTGACCCAGTTATTTCAGGTAGAGTGAAGGCATTCTCTTTCTCTTGGTCAAAACTTTTTGTGTACAAAACAATGTAAGGAACCCTTGTGTGTATATAACATTACCAATGCTGAAGCAGTCTATATGTCATTCCTATAAACGATAACTCATAAATCGGCACTAAGTTGGTAATTTTTCACACCTTAGTCACCTGTCCTTAAACACAACATCGGAAAAGTCAGTTATAAATAATTAACCTTTTTAATGATGTAATTAAATGTATGCATAAGATATAATCTTTTTTGATAATTTCATGTACCTATAAATCTATCTATTCAATGTTTTTTACCAGATGTGCAACTTGAAAAATTAGTTGAAAGGCCTTCTAAGATACATGAATTGGTGCATCAGTTTTTGATTTAGATGAACAGTGTTGTCACTGTTACTTTAAATAGAAGCTTCTGTAAAATTCCTTTAAAACACTGCTCCTACTGCAGTATTGGTCTAATTTTAATATAACTTGGCACACTAGTAGACTATACTAAGATACATCATTCTATTTATTGCTGCCTGTTACAAAGTTTCAAATTTAAGTGCAACTTTTCCAGTAGAGCTACAGTATCATCGGAGACTTCTGGATACTTAAGTCTAGCTACTCTTTCTGTAAATCACACCTTTATGTAATTTGATAATTTTTCAGTAAATATGTTAAGGACATCAAAAATTGACAGTGAAATATGCAAAGAACAAGGTTTACTTGGGGACAGTTTTGACCTTGTGAAAAATCAGAACTGCTCAGTTTTAATTAAAATATGATATTTCCAGAAGATTTTGAGCTTTTGTTGTGAAGTTTTACATAACAACTATTGATTTTCATGTCAAAGGTCAAGGTCGTGAGTTCATACACTGTGTGTGTGAAACTTTCATTTTAGGGAGTTATCTTAAGAGGCTTTTGATTTTTTGCAATCAAATTTTATACCAATTCAATGAAATGATAAGTTATTATCGAATTTAAGTTTCTACAGGATACACATGAGTATGAAGATCCCATTAGCATTCCTAGCACAAACTGTTCCCAGACATCTAATTGGAGTGAGGATTGTCAAGGACTCTCATTAAAAAGGGCAAACTCCGTCATGGCTTCCATGAAAATGAGTCCCCTTAAAGCTGTCCTACATACAGATATCTCAGAGGTCACAGCTTCCACATTGAGATACTACAAAAGAAAAGGAGTTGAATCAGTTGATTCATTACTGAATTTCATAGCCCCATCTCAAGGACAAGTTTTAGGGAAGAAATTTTCAAGGCCAGCAATACTGAATCACCAGGCGCCGAAGAAATTATTCTAGCTGACCTTTCAAAGTTGTACACAGAGACAGTTGACAACTCATTGAAATCGCAAATTCTCTCTGTTTTATCAAAAAGATTGACTAAGGCTGAACTTATGTATATAATACCATACAATAACTTGTAAACTATAGTTAACTATAGTAAATTCTTGTTAGGGATCAGCAAAAATCTATCTAAAAGCTGATTACAAGCTTCATCTGGAGAGAGAATCGCTTTGTGCTGATCACTGTCTTCCCTGGCTCCTCAGTGACATAATGAATGTTCACTTCCAAAACCCCTGCAACCATCTCCATTCTTTGAAATATGACAGGTGTCAACTTCTCCAAACTATAAAAACTAATTTGTCTAAAGGTATTAGTAAGATTGAAGATGACGATTTAAAAGAAGAAACACAAAAATGCTTTGATGACACCATGCACAAGATTTTTGACTGGAAAGCGCATATCATTAGAAATGTCAACCAGGAGGGGTTCAGAACACAAACATTAGAAAATCTAAAAAAAATATTTGAAGGGATTTTGATAATGGATTGGGCGATGAAATTCTTGCCCATGAGATATCGGGAGAAGCAGACTGATTGGTTTGGGCAGTATCGACATGTCAGTGTTTGCATATACAGTGTTGAAAATGCAGAAATTGGAGTGAGTTTATTTTTGATTATTCTATGATTCAATACTTTGAATTAAATACACACGTAATGTATACATGTCAGAAGAAAACAAAATTTACAATAAATGTATTTCTAAACTGACTGCTTGTTTCACATTTTATAAAATCAACATGTGATGCAATTCCATAAACGTTACATTTGACATAATCACAAAGAATTTCTGTGTTTTGAAAGCTAAAAGTTATTATTATGGTTTGAGGTTTTAATTTTCAAATGTTTAGTCATTTAAAAGAGTTAGGAAATTTAGATTGCCAAATTAAAAAAAAACACTATTGAAATGGACAAATATATCACATTATACTTACTTATGCATTTCAGCAAGGAACTTTTACACATGTAATAGAGAATGAGAAACAAGATTGGTATGCAGTTGCATCACTCTTGGAAAACACCCTTCAATCCATGAAGATCCAAATTCCAAATGTAAGTGATGTGTTTTTCGTTCAGATAATGCGAGATGTTATCATTGTGGTAATCTCTGGATTGCAATTCCTCAGATTAGTCAAAGAACTGGTACATATTCTGAATTTTTATAGTAGTTTTATTTTTTAGAAGGTATTTGAAATCCATGAATGAAAGTTAACCTACTTAAATAAATAATTTAACAATGCTGCAAATGATGAAGGGTATTTTATTTGTTTAAGATATCCTTTATTGGCAATTTCCCCTAAGATAGAGACTCCAACACTTGGAGGATTGGAAATTACGAAACACACTCAGGCATTTGAAATGCTTATAGGGATCTTTGCATCATATCCAACTAACTGCATGTAATTCTTCATTTTTTTGAATTATGATCAATTTTTTTTTCTACAAGCATTCATATTAAACAATATTCGTACTCTGAAGCCCAAGCAGGAAAGTCATATTGTGACTCAAAAATAGCACATATGCGAACCAAAATGCGATCCTATGTGGCTAACGGCAATGATATTTTGAGTGCAGCAGACATGAGTTTTGACATTAATATGCCTCATTTTTTGTTAAAGTAACATATTTATAAATCAAATGCGTCATAAAAAGGTTTTTTAAAGTCAAATATTAATTCTCATAGGTGGTGCGTTAGCAATTTTGTCTAGTGTATAATCATATTTGAAATTTTTTACAATCGTGATTCAGGAAAAGAAACACATTATTTTTTTTTCTCTTTCTCATCTCTTTTCCCCTGTACATTTATTTTAGTTATTACATTTGTACCCTATATTCTCATTAAAAAATATCATTTACCCTTGTTTTCATTTTTATACGTTCATTTTTAACGGATAATTTTATTTTGAGAATTCATATGGACATGACTTACATGTACTACGCTCTAAGCGTCTATATATTTCACGAAGCAAGTTAATGATAAACATGCAAGCGTATTGTAGTTCGGGTACCTCATGAATTCTCAAAGATAAAATTAATAACTAATATTACATTGATGATTTGCCATTTTTTCATTCAACGTTCTTCTATTTTTTAAGAAAGAAAGGTTTGCACTTTTTTTGTCGCAATGAAAATATTCTTACTCATCCCACACGTATGGTAGTATCATCAAAACATGATGTTTTTTTTTTATTTGCAAAGCAACATAAGGGAAAATAATCGGAAATGTCAATTAAAGATTATAAAGAGTAATTATAATTTTATATTTTTTTCAAATAAACATTTTTAAAGCATATGAATTTTCCTTTTAAAGAAAACTTACTTCATTGTAATAAATATTACTCGTTTCTTTGCTCTCTGAGTAGTAATTTATTTCGGCGCTTAAAGACGTTGAAGCTTCAGAATCTACAAATGACGCCCGATCATTGGACGACAAATGATACTCAGGCCTCGTTCTGATAAATTCTGTCGTATTCAGTATGAAATGTTGTTGTTTCTCTAGGTACGGAAGTGCTATAACTTTTCTGCGTTTCCTCCAAATGATAGAAGTAAATCTATATCACAAAGAATAGAAAATGTTTGAAAATAAATGTCTCCAATTGCTTTCTTTCTTGCGTGATATGTCAATATTCCATCAAACCATTTCTGATGACTTCCACAGTTTCCTTTTCTTTTTTGACCTTTGACATGGTTTCTGTTTACTTTTTCTGCATCTGTTTTATTTTGCTCTCAGCAGACTTGGTAATTTTTGAAATATCGATGAACATATGGTCACGTGGACAACAATTCGAACATGCTGTTACTTGACAGTCAGAACACCAGTTTGAATTTTTTTTTTAAAAATTTTGTATTTTCACTCGAATGTTCAATTCCTTGTAAAGTACTTTCAGTAAGGTACGCCTCATGCTTTCGAGCCTTAAGTATGCAAATTCTAAGTTTGCAAATTCCAGAATACAATAAAACAGAAATGCCTTTGACAGGATCATCATCAAAGTTCCAAAATGGATTCCTTTATTCCTTGCATATTGAACATTTTCCAACTGGTCTTTGCGCTTACACACATGATTAACAAATTATGTGATGGTACGTACACGAGATAGACGAATCGTTTGTTGCAGCTACATCTTTTATCTTATATTCAATGTCTTGAAATATATCTTATTGCTCTCTTTCTAGAACGAAAATTGCATCTTTGTAAGATAAATATTTATGTAATAGTTTGAAAAGTTTACAACTAAAAGAACCTTAAAAGTACAAATTATTTTTTTTTCTTTGATAAAATTGTTAGATTGTTATTCGTTATGTTATTTTTTTAGTAATAACTTGGTTTAGAAAAAAATATTTTATAATTTTATTTTGATAAAGTTTCTTTTTTATTTTTATCCTGAATGTTATTGTTTTATACTAATCTGTCTTTATTAATCCGCTTAAATAAAAAAAAGGTCTTACTTTTGTTAGATATAGCTACACATTTACAAATTTAAAAAAAATCCAAAATTGTTTTTTTTCATATAATAGTAATTATTGCAAACAATTTCATTTATGTGACATGTTCTTGTTTTATTATGTTATTATAAAACAGTGTCTGTATTGGACATAGTTTTATACTAAGTAGCTATTCGGTTCCTTTTTTGAACTAATTTTACCCTTTTCCACGTGATCATTATTGATCCGTTTACCAAACGAGAAAGCATGGTTTATTGAACTGCTGAATTTTTACATAACCTGTTATTCCCTGTTGATTTATTGCAGCTGTGCAATACCCAAAGTAAAATAAGTATGTCATTCTCTAAGAATTTATCTTGCATGTTCTGATTGTTCAGTTGTATAGGACATGGCTTAAAATATTGATTTAGATCAGAACACTTGATTAAAAAAATGAATATCATATACTGGATAGTAGTTTACACTTTTATTTTTCCACAGTTACCTATCCCACCAAATTAGAAACAGACACTATCCACACTGGGTAACACTTGCAGAAGCTATATAGGCCATGTGGAAACAACAGTCAGAAATCAGATATGCATGCACAGACAACACAACAGTGGACAAACAAGTGCCCATTACCAAGGACATTGCCTCAACATAGCAAAGTATTGTGGCAACAGCCACTTTAAGTTTGGGTGGTGTATTGGTTCATGTTTCTGGGGACTGCTCTGTCAACAAGTCCATTGAGTAAGATAATATCATGATCAAATGGTTCTTCACTTAATTCAATAGTTTCTGTAAAAAAAAAATATATATATATATATATCCTAATTTTGAAATAATGATTTTTGTACACTTCATGTCTTTTTTTAGTACATGAAGCAAACTTTAGTTAATTCTTCTGAAACAGGGGTTAGAGATATGCAGCAGGGCCCAAAATTTTAAATTCCAATCACTTTAACTCAATTGACGGATGCAAAAAAAAACAAAAAAAAAAAAAAAAAACTTTAATCTAAAAACTAACCTCATTCAGGATAAAGAGATTCATTTGAATATTTCAAAGCTTTGATCAAGATCTAGTAAACTGAAAGTCATGTCAGAGGGATATTTACAAGTTTTATGTCAGATGGTACTAAACTACCTAAAATAAAACTTTCTAGAAATCAAAGAAGACTTAGGGTGATCATAGGATCATTAATATATATATTTTTAGATGGAAAAAGAAAGAAAATGGTAAAATCACAGGTCCTTTAAAAGATACACATTTTGTTGAAATCATATCTCCTATAATAGTTGTTCTACAAAATATGAAACAAAGGGTGAACACAGTTCATGAATCATCTCTATAATCAATCTCTGCAGAGCTCAGTAGTCGTCGAGCGGGACCATACGTTTGACAAATGCGAATTACCGTAGCATAATGTTATCCTAATGAGGATTTACTGTCATGCAGGATAAAATACATGCTTATTAACCCTGCAATTTCTATTGATGATGCTTTTAAACTTATGCATTCGATTGTTGTATGTAATGTTGTTTCACTATACATGGGACCATACATGTTGAGAAAGTTGCATCACTTGGTATATGGAATATCTCAGTTAACACAGGACCATATGTGTTAAGTTGTTGCATCATGTTGTATATGGAATATTTCTCTAAACACGGGACCATACGTGTTTAGAAAGTAGATGTTTTGTACATGAAATGTTTTACTAAACACAGGACCATATACATGTTTAGTAGGTTACATCATGTTGTAATAGATATTGGCTAAACACAGGACCATATGTATTTGAATAGTTAGATCATCTTGTACATGGAATGTTTCACTAACACGGGACCATACGTGTTTAGTGGGTCACATGTTGTAAATGGAAGATTTTCAAAACACGGGACCATACGTGTTTAGTGGGTCACATGTTGTAAATGGAAGATTTTCTAAACACGGGACCATACGTGTTTAGTGGGTCACATGTTGTAAATGGAAGATTTTCTAAACACGGGACCATACGTGTTTAGTGGGTCACATGTTGTAAATTGAAGATGTTCTAAACAAGGGACCATACGTGTTTAGTGGGTCACATGTTGTAAATGGAAGATTTTCTTAACACGGGACCATACGTGTTTAGTGGGTCACATGTTGTAAATGGAAGATTTTCTAAACAAGGGACCATACGTGTTTAGTGGGTCACATGTTGTAAATGGAAGATTTTCTTAACACGGGACCATACGTGTTTAGTGGGTCACATGTTGTAAATGGAAGATTTTCTAAACACGGGACCATACGTGTTTAGTGGGTCACATGATGTAAATGGAAGATTTTCTAAACACGGGACCATACGTGTTTAGTGGGTCACATGTTGTAAATTGAAGATGTTCTAAACAAGGGACCATACGTGTTTAGTGGGTCACATGTTGTAAATGGAAGATTTTCTTAACACGGGACCATACGTGTTTAGTGGGTCACATGTTGTAAATGGAAGACTTTCTAAACACGGGACCATACGTGTTTAGTGGGTCACATGTTGTAAATTGAAGATGTTCTAAACAAGGGACCATACGTGTTTAGTGGGTCACATGTTGTAAATGGAAGATTTTCTTAACACGGGACCATACGTGTTTAGTGGGTCACATGTTGTAAATGGAAGATTTTCTAAACACGGGACCATACGTGTTTAGTGGGTCACATGTTGTAAATGGAAGATTTTCTAAACACGGGACCATACGTGTTTAGTGGGTCACATGTTGTAAATTGAAGATGTTCTAAACACGGGACCATACGTGTTTAGTGGGTCACATGTTGTAAATGGAAGATTTTCTAAACACGGGACCATACGTGTTTAGTGGGTCACATGTTGTAAATGGAAGATTTTCTAAACACGGGACCATACGTGTTTAGTGGGTCACTGTTGTAAATGGAAGATTTTCTAAACACGGGACCATACGTGTTTAGTGGGTCACATGTTGTAAATGGAAGATTTTCTAAACACGGGACCATACGTGTTTAGTGGGTCACATGTTGTAAATGGTAGATTTTCAAAACACGGGACCATACGTGTTTAGTGGGTCACATGTTGTAAATGGAAAATTTTCTAAACACGGGACCATACGTGTTAAGGAATTTATACCACTTTGTATATGTTATATGTCACTGAGCACGGGGCCATACGTGTTGAGGCAGTTTCATTACTTTAAATATACACAGTATTTATTGATTTATTTGAAATGTCTCTTGCTGACATCAGTTACCAATAGTATGTCAGAGCGTTATACCATATGTATGACATTATCTGTATTGTCAGATTCCGCCAAGCCAAGCCAGAAGTTGTCTGTTGGTTCCTTATACCTATCCTCACAAATTCAAACCCTCATTTTGGTAATCTGTTTTTCCTCTCGAGTGGTCAGAAGTTGTCTGCAGTTAAGAGGAACATTTTTATAAGTTTGACATCTCGGTTGACTGGTCAGAAGTTGTCTTCAGTCATGTGACACATTTTATGCAGCATGGTGTATGTTTGACACCTTTGTTGACTGCTTCAGAAGTTAACTGTCTGCAGTCACGAGGCATATTTTTATGTCTAGGCAGCATGGTGTATGTTTAGCAACTTTGTTGACTGAACAAAAGTTGCCTGCAGTTAAGAGGCACTTAAAGGCTGCATGGTGTTTGTTTGATACCTTTGTTGACTGGTTAGAAGTTGTCTGCAGTAAAGAGGCACATTTTGATGCAGAATGGTGTAAGTTTAACAACTCTGTTGACTGCAGCATGGTGTATGTTTGATACCTTTGTTGACTGGTCAGAAGTTGTCTGCAGTCAAGAGGCATATTTGATGCAGAATGGTGTAAGTTTAACAACTTTGTTGACTGCAGCATGGTGTATGTTTGATACCTTTGTTGACTGGTCAGAAGTTGTCTGCAGTCAAGAGGCACATTTTGATGCAGAATGATGTAAGTTTAACAACTTTGTTGACTGGTCAGAAGTTGTCTGCAGTTTACAAGGTCAGTGTCCATGATTATAAATTCCCATTTTGCTGTCTGGTTAATATTTACTACAGACAGGTGTTTTGTACACTTTTTAAAATTATTTGATGTTTTGCCCTTTGT
>NW_026939202.1:0-9178 GCF_032062105.1 Saccostrea cuccullata | reverse complement strand
TTTAAATACAAGAATTGATAATCGAGTATTTGAAACACGCAAATTAACAGGCTAACGCAGCCTTTGTGCTGCATAATCATACAGCAAAGACATTCAACTATATACAAAAATTGAATTTCTTGTTCCACCCAGAAAATTTTATCCTGGTTATCTATGATGCTACTAGCACGTACACGAATATGGGATTTGTTAAAATTAATAACTGCAGTTTATCGAAGAAGCATATCTAGAAGACAATACTAATCTAGAATTGCCTCGGCATTGCAGTTTTGCTAGAACTCTAAGCTTTTCACCTTCGAGTAGCCTGTTTTATGTATCTACCTTCCACATCATTTACAAGTAAGAATTTTTTATGATTTCCTCCGGTGTAAAATGTCAGTGAAAAACATGTACATGTATAGTAGGTCCATAATTATATAATATTCATAAATAAAAATGTACATGTACATAATAAGGTATGTTATAATACAATTTTTAGCAATAGAGAATTAAGATCAAGGGACACCACTGAAAAATTTGACAAAGTAGTTTTTTAAAGCTATGTGCATTTAAAATTTTCTATTTTAGAATATTGAACATATTGTTTCGAAATGGATTTAAATCTTTTGTTAAGTAGTGCTTTATGATGTGATCTGTTACCTTGAATATTGTTTTATCTGATTAAAACTCATGTTACCCTTTTATCTGTTCAATATAAAAACCTTAAAAAATATTAATGAGGTTTAGACAAAAGGTAGGCATTGATTTGGATTAACAATCACAGTCAATTTCATAGATAAATAGTATAATATGTCAGAAAGTATTATCAAAAAGCGCCAAATAGTCTGTACCCAACTTTAAAAGCTCTTACAATGTTTATTATACAGTTTTAAAAAAAGTAAATTAGTGCACTGCATTTATATCTCCGTTGGAAAACTTAACTACAAAGGAAAAAAAGACAACCTATTGTATACAAATACAAATAAAGTTGGAATGTACTTGTATGAAATTTCAACAAGGCCCGCAACTGCTCACCATATTGGGACCCATAACGGACTTGAGGACTAACATGTGAAGAATATGGAGAAAACGAACAGTATTTAATATCAAAGTCCATAAAACAATGCAAAATAGGAGCAGAGCAAACAACCATTTCCTCACTACAAAAAACATTCCAAGCATTTAATTAACATAAAAACAGAGGGTTATTGATAGGTTATTTTCATGTAAAAATGGAACCCGTAAACTTACGGTCATATTTATTGGTTATTTGCAATGTTTATTGTATACAGAACTCTAAAAGTTATATTAAGAAGAAGCTAGAATTTCTGATTGACAATCTACTTGTATATCTAATGTTTTGTAGATCATGTCTTCCATCAATCTGACGGAATTCCCATTGGTACAACTTGTGCCTTGTTAAAAGTGGATCTTTTTGTATTTATATGAAGCAGTTTTTTTCAAAATTTTCAACACGTGAAGAAAAAAACACTCACCGCGGCCATCAGCTTGACGTTTCGATATATAACGACGACCTATTATCAATTAACAATCAATTCCTCCATTTATATCTCGACTTGGCGTGGCGTTCAACTTGACATTTAGATATATCAACGATGTTTTGTCAATTAACAATGATAATTTCCATTCTTGTGTCGATACGATATATTCTGGTGAACTTAAAATAACAGATACCACATAATCTGAAACATCTGTTTCATATTAAAATCTTTTACAAGAAAAAGACGTAAATGTGATCAGAAACAGAGCTTAATGATTAACGAGAAGTTTCAATTTTTTCTATTGTCACGAAAGAACTATGTTCATGTTTTGTGGGTAGTTTATCCCCCCCCCCAAAAAAAAATTGATTTTCGCTTTATGGTTGGTCAAAAAAAAAATAACGGTTATTTATTTTAATTTCATTTATTTATTTATAAAGATTTTTTTTCGATATCGATTAACCTTGAAATTTAAAAAAAACATCACAGAGTCTGCTACATCTGATTCATATTTGGATGTTTTAATGACTATAGACGACAAAAGTCAACCAACACTGAAATTGTATGGATGACTTCAGCTTTTCCATCGTCATCTTTCCTTATACATGTAGTAATATCCGGCTGTTACCTGTATATGATATGTATATCTCCCAAATTATTTCTAAATTCAAGAACATGCTCCGAATACGTGTTTTTTTTTTAAAGATATATATGCCGTATTAGTGTTTTATTTTAAAAGAAATAAATATATGTGGTGTCTTATCAAGTTATATAAGTTATATACTTTCTGCAAATAAGACAATTCCATACCCTCACTTTTAAAAGTTATGAAATATTATTTGGTAAAAATTATTTTCTCTCCGTGTCGGATAAAAAACCGCCTCTTATTGAACTATTCATGATCACGTGGTCTCGCATGTTCACAGCAAACAATGGTCCAATCTCGTGAATGAACCGAAAAGCATGATGGTCTACTACGTTGTTACTACAAACACGTGAGTTAGGGATTGTCAATATGTGAGCGCACCTTAGAGTTGGTTGCTTTTTGTACCGAGGAATAATCACATGCAATTGTCTTTTCACTGGACATTTTCGGTTGGGTGAACTTCTACAGCTGTCAGCGATGATGGATAAGGAAGTGTGGAAACCATGTTGTGTCAAAATGAAATAACTAATTCAAACAAATGATATGATTGATCAATCAAAATGGTTATTAGATACATTCGATTCTGCATTTCTTAATGGTTCAAAACAAAAATAAAGTATTCCATAGAATATCATGTATAAATCTGCACAAAATACCGAATGCCAAAACCAGAACACTACTAAATAATATAAATTTATTCTTTACATATGAACCACAGTATTTCTGGCCCCTTGAAAATAATATAAAAAATCTTGCAAGTAGGTTATCAGCATTGACTTGGGATAATTCGAAAGTGAAATTTGGATTTGGCAGTAAAGTTAAATAGAGTAATGTTGTAGTGAATTGATAAAATTAAGTAGTAAAAGATATTGGAACCTATTTTACTTGTCAGGTTTCTTCGAGCTAGTCGATTTTTATTCTAACTGTTCTATCCCCCACCCACTTAAAAAAAACGATACTACCTACCCGAATTTATTTTTCTTAATGGTGTCCATCGAAATGCTTGGTTGTGCCCTCAAACTGGAATAGTTTTTAGGGGCCTGGAATTCCTAGACCAATTTTATTTTATTAGCCCAACTATGTTTCTAAGAAGGCAAGATGTATGGTATGTAATTATAAGTTTCATCTACATATGTTATGTAGTTCATATTAAAAATAACCCTAAGGGATAATTGACGATATCACATTCAGGGTGTAAAGATAGCAGTTTAAATTACTTTATATACATTGTACGTGACATAAAATATTTTTTGTGCATAATGCGCTCCATATTGAAGATCCGTTGTCGCTATTTTGTAAATGTTAACCCAACCGAAAAGGTCCACTAGCAGTACAGCACGGGGAAACTCTAAACAAACGGACCTGTACAATGGAGTGGGGAAAACTTTAATTTTCATCATTGTTAATCATTTGTATGTAAATATGAGCATGGGATTAGAAGATAATAATGTACATAATGCATCAAGTCTTTCCGAGAACGATTTAAAAAACTAGCCTTTTCGAAAAACACATGTAGTATTTTATGTAGTAACCCATAAATGCATTAAATGCAACTCATTGAGCTGATTGGTCTATTTGTGTTCCTCACTGAACAGACGTCACACCTCGACCTGATGATTCTCGCGATGCTTTTCCCGCGCACATGCGCAGATCCAGGATACACGTCAGTCCTTTATAAATATGCATGAGAATATCGTTTTCTTTTCTCGACCAGTATTTTGTTAATACCGAATAAAATTTCGTCGAATTTGCAAGAATGCTTTATTTTCGATAGCTTATCATACTTCAGAAATTTTTGTTTCGGTTTCAGTTGTGCAAAAATACTGTTTAACACGGCATACATATCTTTAAATTGTGGCAAGCTATTGATAGAAAAAAAACGTTACAGAAAACCTCGTTTAAAGTCAGCATTTCGTCCATTTTATATGATGTTTATAATAGCTTGTTAGAAAATATAACAATCATTGAGTCGTGTTTTGGCCATCTCTTTTAATACCATTTGTCTTTGTTTTCATACTAAATCTTACTACGGAATGTCCCGTCGTGTTTAGTACAAAGGGTTCATGGCTGGTTTGACCTGTCTACAAGGAATGGTTACTCCTCCTAGCCACCTGATCCCTTATTTGGAATTTTCAGGGTTCCATGTTTAACTTTCTTCAGTGATTTGTATTGATAAAGGGATAATTTTTTTATGTCGATTACTGTTCATTTTCACTCTTTTTATTATTTTAGTTTTTTATGCATTCTGGTGCTTTCGGGTATAAGAAATTGTCAAAAGTCCAGCAGCAAATCCATCAGACAATTTCCGACACGAATTCCTTTATTTTATATTCAAATTTGCATTTCGTATTGATATTTTTTTTTTGTTCAATTTTTTGAGTATTTAAAAAATATGTCTCTTTGAAACAAAATTCGGAAATAATGGTTTTGAAGAAAATTTCTACCTCTTTTACATATATCAAAACTATTTTCTTTCCCTATGTAAAAAAAACAGAAAATCTGATATAGTTTGTTGTGTGGCTAATTAAAAATCCATTTAATGAACCTGTGAGGTGGGTTCTATGTATCACGTTTTGATCAGGCACACAAAGAACACAGGCACTGAAGAAGGCATGTATGATGTCTATCGATAAAAAAAAAAATAGAACATATTAAAGAATTAATTTATACTCAAAATTGATATTCTAAATTAATTTCTTCAGACAATTTCTCTACATTTGAAAAAATCGCTAAAATATTTCTTTAGAAGTTGTTGTCTGTCCCTGTGTGATAAATGTGTAATAGACGGAGGTCTTGCTTCCCATAAAATAAGTGAACTATATAGAGGCTGTCTTAGAATTCCTCAAGGGAGCAATATCCAATGAAAACACAGAATTAATCAACTGCATAAAACCATTTTACCAAAAGATTTTAGACACCACTGAAGAAAAATTAGGAAGTTCTGCTTATATACGAAAAAGTAAAGAAAAATAAAGAAAAGTTTGGGGAAATTTTGCACATGGGAATTGACAATGCTGTAGATTATTTGTATATTTCCTTGGCTGAGAAAGAGAAGAACGACAAGAAAGAGCTAGAGAATCAAAAGAATACATACTTAAAAAGATTAAACGAATTAAATGAAACTATTGCGCGAAACAAATCATTACTTAGCTCAACAAATTCAAAAGAAATTGCAAATTTTAGTTCTTGTATTGCATACTTTCGTCTCAATCCAAGCCAAGTGAAACTGGAATTACCATCCTTTACCCCGAATACAACAATCAAGAAATTAAAGAAAAATGTTTAGCTCTTTTGGTAGATTTGTTACACTTTCGATACAAATGTTATCCCTGATTTAAAATCGGATCATACAAAACGGATGCAAATGCAATTATTGGAACAACTAGCTGTTTTCAAAATACTTGAAAACGATTTTTCTGTTGTCGATCAATTTGGCGTCTTCAAATTTTCTTATAATGGCCACAAACCACTAAAAAGTAGTAAAAACTTTACTCCTTGCAATATAGCTACAGATCATCTCTGATTTAGAAAACCATAAGATCCATCTTTTGGACAAATACGGGGAGTTTCTTCGATTTATAATTCCTGATGCGGGAATTAAATATCCTAGAGCCATTGCCATTGACAAAGATGGAAAAATGTGGCTTGGAGAGGGGAAAAGTGGGAGGGTGAAAGTATTACAATACTTGAAATAATTTCATATTTATTTATTTTGAGAAAAAATGACATTTTACAGGTAAATTTATTAAAGCCAAATTAGCGTAAAAGTTTAAAGAAGAAGCATTCAATTGTTGTCTCTTGAAATGTATATAGTTTATGTAAGACATAATGAAAGGTCAATTTTCAGTCTTAAAACCTTTGTTCTTATACATCTAAATAAAATTGTTATTTCTGTAAAATTACTCTTAATGTGTAATAGGGGCATTGGGGCAATGGTAGGACGTTGTCCTACCCACAAATGAATATAAATAGGGGGTTTCAGTTGTAACTCATTTATTAGAACTTATTTAAATCAATTTCAGAGTTAAGATATGCAAATGTGTGCATAAACTGATCATAGATTTCCTTAAATGTTTTGTGTATAAAAATGAAAATTTCGTTATTTCAATAAAGTTTTGAGTATCAATAGCGACGTTTTAGCAGATCAGAGCATGATGTCCATTGTCACAGAAGGATCTCTGAATAGATTAATTCTAATGTTTTAAAAATTATTTTTATTTCTATGTTTTCTTGATATATTGATTTAATAATGTTTTCATAATATGAACAATTTAAAGTAAATATTAAAAGATAGCATAATTGTACTCAATTTAACACACCATGAAGGATATGGAGATAATGAACAGTATTCAATATCAAAGTCCATAAAACAATACCATATACGAGCAGAGGAAATACGGACCTCCAAAACATAAAACCTGCCATGAAGGACAAAACATAAAGCATTATTGTAGGGATGAGCCCTGTTGACCAGCAACCCTACCTTTGATGTTGTTATTCGGTTAATTGACCACTGTGGCATATCATAAAAACATATAATAAAATAAACTTTAAATGTGTGTGTTTTTAAAAATTCCGCTTCAATAAGGGCATAGAAAGGCCCCCCGTAGTTAACTACATATCTCTTAACATGTCTGAAGTAGATGTAGGGCTCAAGCTGCATAAATAACGTGTTCCGACTAATGCGAACCTTTTGTGTGTACATGCTCTCTATGTGACACTAAATTGTGTAGGAAACACATGAATACACACATCAATACTGTTCGTTTGCTAACTGACAGTACAACTTTGAAAAACATGACCCATTTAGCCCATGTGGTATAGCTTGAACCGATCTCCTATGCAATATTTTAATAACTGATATTGAAAACAACAAGATTCATCTTCTTGATATATATGTGAAGTTATTTCAAATAAGTTTCTGGTGGCCACTGAATATTTATATGGCATACGCCACATAATTTTGGCAACGGCCATACAATTAAATATGGGCGATCATCAGACAATCTTTTTTTCTACCTGGTACCTACTGGATTTTTCTACATGAACTAAAGTCATTGTTTTTAAAATCTTTTTTTAATACAAAAACGATAAAGGTCTGAAGTTAACTTGTCATGCAATCTGCATGAATCAGCCATTATTTTCAAACTGAATACTCTACTTATTTTCCCATTTACTAGCTGCAGATCTGTAGCGTTATGGTTTTTTATATTTGTCTTTGACCATAACGCTACAGATCCCATAATGCAAAAATGTGCAATTTACGGCGCAATATTTTTTGCGATCTTTTGGGGAGAATTTCTCCACTTTCTAGAATCGGTCAATCAACTACCTTTCAACTCCTAACTCAAGACATTAATTAACTAATCTGTGTATTTTATCCATCTCCCAACCCTTTATAGTTGTGTTTACAAATGATAGACTCGCTTGATTAAAATTATTTGTTGGATAACTGAAAATTCACTTCAAACGAGTTTATTACCTGTAGAGACAACCATAAATGGTTTGGAGGTGGATAAACTATATATATTGACTACTAAATTTGTCTAGAATTAGGAGTTGAAGGGTAGTTGATTGACCAATGCTAGAAAGTGGAGAAATTCTCCCCAAAAGAGCGCAAAAAGTATTGCGCCGTAAATTGCACATTTTTTGCACTATGGAAGCGTTATGGTCAAAGACAAATATAAAAATATAAGAAACCATAATGCTACAGATCTGCAGCTACCCATTTACCTATTCAATTATGATAAATAGCACACGGCAGGTTGATCAATCGACAGGAGATACTTACTCTTCCTCTGCACTTAATCTCAACTTTGATGTTAATAGAGGTATGTTTTGTCTTTGCCGCAGATTTATATTGTTTTAAATGGACTTTTCAGGTTATCCTTCGTTATTCTCAAATATCACTCTGAAGTACCAAGTCTTGTGTCACAAACTTGTCAACATTATTTCCAGCTTATTTTGTTTTGCTTAAACTACTTTTTTTCATATAATGAAATATTGCTTCATAGCATACATGGCTAGAAAGGCATATAATTAGATCAACAGTTTACCTTCCTGGTTCACTATGATGTTGGAAATTCAATAATTGGTTTTACTAATACTTACACATTCAATGATAATCTGATACATGTAGCGCACTATGGCCCATTCTTTTTTTCTTTTTGTCTAAAGATATGCTCTTTTTAAATACCTTATAATTGCTGACACTCGATCTGTTGATGTATAGATTAACGCAAACAATGCAATGTCACATAAAATGCCATAGAGGAAGCTTATAAAAACACCTCTTGAATAATCTTCTCTGCAGAACGTTTCCAGGAAGCCTGTAGGTTGTTCATGCAGGTATGTTACAACAATCTGTAATAATATTTATAAAATATTCATATTCTATATTTTTGTTTTTTTTTTACTTTTCTTTTTGTAATTAAAAAAAATTATCATTCTATTTAATGTGTGATGATTTTCACATTTAGATTTACATGTAAATATTTTGCCTTGCTTTTGTAAAATTTTCATGAGTGAGAAGAGTATTGGAGTATAGAGATAACAAATGTAATTATTAAAAACTTTTTACATTTTGAAATGGTCACCCGCTTGGAGCAGTGGTTAGACTGCTCTAGAGGCGCGAAAGAGGTAGTTGATCCTTACATCGCGGGTTTGAATCCTACTGCGAGATGTAGATCAAGGTTCTTCGGAAAAAGACCGTACAAAACAAGGTCTTGTGTCGCAGTAGGTGTTAGCATGGAAAAGGTCCCTACTGCCTTATGGCCACAGTGCCGAGATTAGGCTTAAAGTTGCAGATAGAACATTCTTCCTCTAAGAACTCTTACTCACTAAAATAGTTTCACAAAATGCAGAAATGTTTTATGTAGCATCAAATATAAAATTTGTAAATCCATGTACATCAGTCAACCCAAGTGAATGAATGTCTCTTTTCAAACAAATTTCCATTTTTTAAATAATGCATTTCCATCAGATGGATGGGGGTTAATAAATTCTAAAGAAACCGTCATTGTCATACCCGTATTTTGACCCCCACCCCCAATAA
>NW_026939201.1:0-9013 GCF_032062105.1 Saccostrea cuccullata | reverse complement strand
GCATCTTGGGTTTTGGGAGAATGTCAACCAAAAAGTAGGTCACGGTGACCTACTTTTGAATATCTCAGGTACTTATTAGCTTAGAATCATAAAATTTTGTTAGTTTAGGCATCTTGGGTTTTTGGATAACGTCGACCAAAAAGTAGGTCACCGTGACCTACTTTTGACATTTGATGGCTATCTCTGGTACTAATTGGCTTAGAATCGTCAAACTTTGTCAGATGATGCATCTTGAGTTTTCAGAGAATGTTGACCAAAAGTAGGTCATGATGACCTACTTTTGAATATCTCCGGTACTTATTTAATTAGAATCATCAGTCTTTGTCAATTAATGTATCTTGAGTCCTCAGAAAATTTCAATCAAAAGGTAGGTCACTGTGACCTACTTATGGTATTTTATAATTGGCTAAACATTATCAAACTTTGTAAGTTGATGCATTTTGGGTCTTATGATACTAATAGAGTTGGAGGCTTCTAACAGAAGTGATAGATTGTACAATTTATCAGGAGCGCGATTCAAGCCCTTGGGCCTCTTGTTTAAAATTTCCTGTTTATCCCCAAAGTGAACTACATGTATCCCTATTAGTTACACCTTCATGAAAAGGTTGAAATGTTTTGCCGAAAAACATATGTCGCCCGAAGACGGTCAAGGAATCAGATACCATCTATCTCAATAACATGAATCAGATATTTGAGACAAGAATGTTAATATAAATTCCATTTAGCCATCATTTAAAACCATTGTTATCTTATTTTGTCTTTTCTATTAGTTTAATATGACACAAGTGTGCATGGGAAAAACAGTTTGTAATTTTTATTATACTTCTATATTCATTGATATTGTTTCTAGAAAAAAACTATTACTTATAACTATGATTTAAGATTTTTTACCTGGTGCAAAGCAGAAGGTATTATATAATGAATTTCATTTGCACATTTAGTCTTTTCTTTTTCTACTTTGTGAACCAGCCAAAACCAGTTATAGAAGACTAAGAAGAACTTAGTTTGACACAGAATTGCAACGTAACTACGACGTGACAATCCAAGTATTCCTTTACATTTCATTTTTCCTTGTATAACTTTCGTTCAAGCAAACCCTCGGCTGCCTCCGTAAACCCCTATTGCGAAATATCGGAGTTGACAGAGAGAGCCGCCATTTGGACCAGATTCAGATTTTAAAATGCTATTATCTAAAGTTTAGATTTATCAACATTCAAAAACATTATACAGTGAGCATTATAAGAAAGGTTTCTATTAACATACCAAAAATAAATGAAAAATATTGAAAAACAAAAAAAGTTGAAGAAGATACGATTTTTATAATTTGCATCTCGTAACGACCAGAAGTATTCACGATGCACAAAAAGGTGATTCTGCAAACCAGAAAGTCATGAACTATCATCTCCAATAAGTCTCCAGTTCAAATCTTTAGTCATTTTCGATAAAAAAGGGCGACAAAATTGCATTTTAAAATCAGGAAATTGTCCATACTTTGGCACCGGAAGAGAATTTTCCAAAAATCGGAATTATGTATAAAATTCATATAATGACGCATAATTCCTCAAAAGAACTATATGCGGTATATTGCATATGTTTGCCCCCACAAAAGTTAAATTTTGAAAACTTCCTGAAATGTGCTGAATTCAATAAATTGTACGAGAAATATAAGTTAACAGAAAATATTATAGTTTCAGAGCAGTGTATTCACAATTTCTGTTTTTATGACGTCACAAACTAGTCCGATTTTATATCCTTTTTCAGAAAGAGGACAAAATGGACAAAATTTCAACAATTTAAGCTTTAGAATTTATAGAGCGCATGTGTGTTCAGGAACAATATTGACATATTTCATTGATATTATCATTCTACACATTATATCAAAATATTAATCCTGAACACACATGCGCTCGGTGACTTATACTCAAAATATCGACGAAATATGTACCTTTTTCTGTAAAATTCATAAAAAACTGAAATGTTCGTCATATTTGTGACGTCATCACGTATATTTTTTATATGGCGTCATTGCTCATGAAAATATTCAGTGCTTTGAAGTCAGCATATACTCCCCTGTTTAAGAACTAAATTAAATATATCTCCATCAAAGTTTGATTTTGGGGGGCAAATGTTGGTTAATACCGCATATAGTTCTTTCATCGAAAACAGCAGAATAGTTCTCAAGAAATCGCCTGCACAAAATTTTGGTCAAAAAAAGAATAACTAGATATGAAATTGCGAGCAACGAGAGGTCTTCCGTCCGATTCCGGAAAGAAAATGTTAAATCGCGCTGAAAAAGTAAAATAGATTTGCCCACAAGGGGGATTGAACCAAGCGCCAGTATGAAATTCCAACGCACTAAATATTATGCTATCGGGACCTCTAGTCTAAATCTACTTGTATGTATTTACGAAACAATGCTTCTGTCTTAAAATTATGAAAGGCAGATGACTATTCTAAATTTAGCGCCAAACGCCACGAGTTAACCTTCGTGCTTTTTGTTTGGAATGTTCTATTAAATAGGTGTGATAGCTTCAATGAAGTTAAAAAAAGGAAGTTCTTATACCCTATTCAAGGTTAAGAAAGTATATTTAACACATTTTACAAATTCCATATTGTATCTATGCATTTAACACTAAAGCGCTGAGACGGTTATGAATTTTTAACTTTTTTCAATTTCCTTTGTATCCCCAAAGTGAACTATCCCTATTAGTGAATTGAAAAAGGTTGAAATGTTTTGCCGAAAAACATGGCTCCCCCGACGGTCAATGAATGAGATATCATTCATGCTCAATAACTTGAATCAGGTCTTTGAGACAAGAATGCAAAAATAAACTCCATGAAGCAATCTTTAAAAAAAACCGTTTGTCTTATTTATTAGTTTAATATGACACAAGTGTGCATAGGAAAAACCGAGTGGTTAAGATATATACTGACAATATTAATTGATATTCTTTTTTGAGAAAGTATTACTTATAAATATGATTTAAGATCTGTTTTTCCATAATGCACAAAAGATATTAGGTATCGAATTTCATTTGCACATTTAGTCTTTTCTTTCTCTACTTTGAAAACCAGCCAAAACCAATTATAGAAGACGTTAGTTTGACACAGAACTGCAACGTAACTACGACGTGACAATCCAAGTATTCCTTTACATTTCATTTATTCTTATGTTACTTTCATTCAAGCAAACGCTCGGCTGCCTCTGAGAACCCCTATTGCGAAATGTCGGAGTTGACATAGGCAGCCGCCATATTGGACCCGCTTCAGATTTTTAAATGTTAATATCTAGAGTTTGGATTTATCAATGTTCAAACAAATTATATAGTAAGCATTATAAGAACGGTTTCTATTAAGATACCAAAAATAAATGAAAAATATTGAAAAACAAAAAAGTTAGAAAATACGGACTTTTTAAATTCGCTTCTGCTAGCCACCGGAAGTACTGACGACACACGAAAAGGTGATTTCACATATCTAAAAGTCATCATCTATCATCTCTAACAAGTCTCCAGTTAATATCTTAGACCATTTTCGTAAAAAAGGGGGGACAAAAATCCATTTTAAAATCAGAAAACTGTCAATATCTTGGAACCGAAGGTGGGTATTCCAAATTTTCTTTCTGATGAACAAAGTTCATATAATGACGCATAATTCCTGAAAGTTTCATTGAAAACCACCGAATACTTTTCGAGAAATCGCCTGCACAAAATTTTGGGGAAAAAATAAGAATAACAACTAGAGCCGAGCTCGTTGCAAAGCAACGAGTAGGACTTCCGACCGATTTTACTGGAAGTGACATCAACAAAAGAAAGCAATGAGCTAAGTCATCTTCCATTGACTTTATAATTTCAATTTTGCATCAAAACCCTCAAAATTAACCTGTTTTGGCTACTTCCAGTTTGACCGGAAGTGATGACGACGGATGGAAAATTAATTTTTGTGCTCCCAGTGACAGAAGTTACCTAAAAACTGGTCAAGAAAGGCAAAAATATGTGTTTTCGACTACTTCCGGTTTTGCCGGAAATGACGTCGTTGGACGTATTTTGATGACTCCAATAGATTAAACCTGACATTTTGAACAACTTTGCTTCTTTGATGTATTACAAATTCTCAATACTTTTTAGCTCACCTCAACGAAGTTGGGGGGAGCTTATGTGATACCCTCGGCGTCGGCGTCGGTGTCGGCGTCGGCGTCCCGGGTTAAGGTTAAGTTTTTTGGAGCAGTTTTCTTTTTAAGTACTTCTATGTCCTATATTGATTAGACATGCATGGAAGATGTTGCTAGTGTGTTTAATTGTACCAGTCAAAGTTTCAGATGCTGCAATTTCAGCAAAGGAATGACCAGGTTAATGTTTTTGGTGCAGGTTAACATTTTTGGTGCAGTTTTTGGTGTAGGTCTCATTTCCGAGTAACTATAAGCCCTATGTTGACCAAACTTACATGGATGATACTTACATGGATGCATACTACCAGCCTTGCTTCGGATGCTGAATCTGACCTACATTTTCCGGTTGAGTGAACAGGTTAAAGTTTTTGGTGAAGGTTTCGTTTCGAAGATACTTTGAGCCCTATAATGACCAAACTTGCATGGATGGTACATCTTAGGATGTATTCTACTAGACTTGCTTCGGATGCTGAATCTGACCTACATTTTCCGGTTGAGTGAACAGGTTAAAGTTGTTGGTGCAGGTTTCATTTCCAAGTTACTATGAGACATATAATGACCAAACTTACATGGATGATACATCTTAGGATGCATACTACCAGCCTTGCTTCGGGTGCTGAATCTGACCTACATTTTCCGGTTGAGTGAACAGGTTAAAGTTTTTGGTGCAGGTTTCATTTCGAAGATACTTTGAGCCCTATAATGACCAAACTTGCATGGATGGTACATCTTAGGATGTATTCTACTAGACTTGCTTCGGATGCTGAATCTGACCTACATTTTCCGGTTGAGTGAACAGGTTAAAGTTTTTGGTGCAGGTTTCATTTCCAAGTTACTATGAGACATATAATGACCAAACTTGCATGTATGGTACATCTTAGGATGCATATTACAAGACCTGCTTCGGATGCTGAATCTGACCTACATTTTCCGGTTGAGTGAACAGGTTAAAATTTTTGGTGCAGGTTTCATTTCCAAGGTACAGTACTATGAACCCTATAACGACTAAATTGCATGGATGGTACATCTTAGGATGCACACTACCAGACTTGCTTCGGATGCTGAATCTGACCTACATTTTCTGGATGAGTAAACAGGTTAAAGTTTATGGTGCAGGATTCATTTCCAAGTAACTTTGAGCCCTATAATGACCAAACTTGCATGGATGGTACATCTAAGGGTGCATTCTACTAGGCTGGCTTCGGATGCTGAATCTGACCTACATTTTCTGGATTAGTGGAAAGGTTAATTTTTTTATACAGGTTTCATTTGCAAGTAACTTTAAGCCCTATGTTGACCAAACTTGCATGGATGGTACATCTTAGGATGCACACTAATGGACTTGCTTCAGATGCTGAATTCGACATACATTTTCCAGATAATAGACCTCGTAAAAGTTATGGGTGCAAGTCTATCACCAAGAAACTATAAGGCTTATATAAACCAGTTGCACAAATGATGCATCAAGGGATGAAAACTCTCAATCTTGCTTCAGATGCTGGATTTTAATTACATTTTCATGATGAAGAACTAGTTTTTAGTTTTTATATAGGTCTATTCCAAAGTACAGTACGGTCAACGCGGATTAGGCATTAAACCGCGCTCCCCCCGCGGTGTTTTGATCCTTTCCGCGATACACCCCCGCGGTTATTTCGCGGTCCTACCTGTAGCCAGGTATGGACCGCGGCGGTGTGACTTACCGTTGACTGGCTTATCGGATTTATTTTACGTGTACGGCCGTATAATATCTATAACTGCATATTGAAAAAAAAAAATAAAATGGAAAAATTTTTTTTTCAAGCCACTGATGTTTTTTGTTTTTTAAAAATTTTTTAAAAAAATAAATTACCCTAGCATAAGGTTTTTATTTCTCTAAATTAATGACTATTTACCGTGTATCACTTTTTAAATAAAAGCATACATGTTTCGATAAATATTCATGGATGGAAAGGAAACGAAAAATTTTATAGGCAAAGTGAAGCCCCTTTTTCTTCTTTTCCCATTTTTTATTATTTTTGTTTTTTTTTTAATTTGGGAAAAATTATTTTAAACGGGAACGCATTTCCGTAAAGATACATTAAAAAGGAACTCCTTGTAAGTAAAAATGTTCATGAAAAAAAAGTGTTAACTGAAAACACTAAGAGAAAATTTTTCAGAGTGTTACTTAATTTATTTTTCTAATATTCAAATAAAATAAAAGAAAGCTTAAAATTGTCTTTCCGAAAAAATATTAGAATGAAAGGGGACTTTGTTGTGATACCCTTGTGCATAATAAAATTAATTTCCCTTTTACATGTATATGTAAAAGAATTAATATTATTTCACCCTTTTAAAACCTCCAAAGCCACCCCTATCAACGTAGGGGATTAACTATGAATGAAAAATTAGCTTTATTTTGGGAACATTACACAGTACATATAGAATAGGACAGCCCTCGGGGTTAAAATTTCTATTTTTTGTATTTGTAAAGACCAAGATATAAAAATATTTAAATTTATTAAAATCAGTCTTTTTTTTGTGAATCCATTAAAATTATAATATTGGGGTAAATTTTTTGGGAAGGTTTCGTTTCAAGAATTTTACCCCCTAATACCAAAAAGATATGGCACTTAGGATGATTCACCAGACTTGTTCGGATGTGAATCCCACCCACATTTTCCGGGGAGTGAACAGGTTAAAGTTGTTGGTGCAGGTTTCATTTCCAATTTCTATGAGACATATAATGACCAAACTTACTAAAATCTTAGGATGAATACAGCCTTGCTTGGGGGTGAAAACCCCCCATTTTCCGGGTTAGTGAACAGGTTAAAGTTTTTGGTGCAGGTTTCATTTCGAAGATACTATGAGCCCTATAATGACAAAACTTGCATGGATGGTACATCTTAGGATGTATTCACTAGACTTTCTTCGGATGCTAATGACCCACATTTTCCGGGTTTAGGAAAGGAAAGTTTTTGGTGCAGGTTTCATTTCCAAGTTACATAAAATAATACCAAAATTGATGTATGGTAATCTAGGATGTATTACAAGCTTTTTATGGAACTACCCATTTTTGGTTGAGTGAAAAGGTTAAAATTTTTGGTGCAGGTTTCATTTCCAAGGACAGTACTATGAACCCATAACGATAATTGCATGGATGGTCATCTTAGGATGACATCCAGACTTGCTTCGGTGTGAATCTACCTACATTTTCTGGATGAGTAAACAGGTTAATTTATGGTGCAGGATTCATTTCCAAGAACTTTGAGCCCAAAACCAAACTTGCATGGATGGTACACTAAGGGGGCATTCTACTAGGGGGCTTATGCTGAATTACCACATTTTCTGGATTAGTGGAATTTAATTTTTTTTTTAAGTTTTTTTTGCAAGTAACTTTAAACCCCATGTTGACCAAACTTATGGAAATTAGGTGCACACTAAGGCTTTTTCAATGTGAATTCGAAAATTTTAAAATAACCTCTAAAAATTATGGGTGCAATTATCAAAGAAACATAAAGGTTAAAAAAGTTGAAAATATGCATCAAGGGAGAAAATCCATTTTTCTTCAATGCTGGATTTTAATTACATTTTCATGATGAAGAACTAGTTTTTAGTTTTTATATAGGTCTATTCCAAAGTACAGTACGGTCAACGCGGATTAGGCATTAAACCGCGCTCCCCCGCGGTGTTTATCTTTTCCTTAACACCCCCGCGGTTATTTCATCGCGGTCCTACCGTAGCCAGGTATGACGCGGCGGTGTGACTTACCGTTACTGGCTATCGGATTTATTTTACGTGTACGGCCGTATAATATCTATAACTGCATATTGTTCGGTCTGTAAAATTGCAGGTTTTGAGTAAAAAAAAATCGAGCTATTAAAAATATTATACAATGTAACTACTACCCGAATAATTTAACAAAAAAAAAACAAAAAAAAAACAAACAAAAACAAAAAACAAACAACGACAAAAAAAAAATCAAATAGTGTATGATTGGTTTTCAAGTTATTCTGATGTTTGATAAATGTAAGTTTTTAAAACATGTTTTTAAAAAATAAATTATATCCTCAGCATAAGCGTAAACTTTATTTCTCTAAATTAATGACTATTTACCGGTATCACTTTTACAATGAAACGCATACATGTTTCATAAAATTCGATGGATGGAAGAGCTAGAAATTTTGGGAAAAATGTGTATAGGCAATGTGCAGTAAATCTCTCTCTCTCTCTCTCTCTCTCTCTCTCTCTCTCTCATCCCTCTCGTATTATTATTTGTTTTTTTTTAATCGGCAAAAATTTATTTTAAACGGCAACGCATTTCCGCTGGAAAGCATACATTAAGGTAACTCCTTGTAAGTACGAACAATGTTCATGAGAAAAACGTGTTAACTGAAAACACTGAGTAGTAGAAATATTTGTATGCAGTTTAGTGTTACTTAATTTATTAACTCTCAATATTCAAATAAAATAAAAGAAAACTTAAAATTGTCTTTCCGCATAATAATATTAAACAGATGAAACGGGGTACTTTGTTGTGCAACCGTTGTGCATAATAAATTGAAAATCGTCCTTTTGACATGTATATGTAAAAGAATTATATTATTTCTACCATTTACATGTACACCACCAAAGCCACCCCTAACAAAGTATGGGATTAACTATGCAATGAAATACATTAGCTTGTCATTTTGGAGGAACATGTACACAGTACATATAGAATAGGACAGCCCTCGGTGTTAACATTTCTAGTTTTTTGTATTTGTAGAAGACCAAGCATATACAGGGAAAGTCATTTAAATTTATTAAGATCAGTCTTTTTTTTGTGAATCCATTATAAAGTTATAAAATTGGGATAAATTAATGTTT
>NW_026939200.1:0-9026 GCF_032062105.1 Saccostrea cuccullata | reverse complement strand
TTTTTCTCACTTGTTTTCAAACTGTGTCGAAGTGTTTGGAACAATAAGATTCTATCACGAACAAACGTACATTGTCTATTGTAGTTGACGTTCTGTGGCATACTTTAGGCAGGATACTGATTTAATATTCATTCTTTATAAGTGCAAAAATATCAACTTCTTACATCGAAGCGGAGTATTTGTCCTCCATTTTTGTGTGTCCTAATCCCGTCCGATGACGTAGATTCTCCGCCGTGTACAAGTGTGTTCGGAACCTTTTATTTTTCGATGTTCTGCAAATCATAAAACCCGATGAGTTCAGAGTAGCACTGGCAGTGGCTCTGGCGAGAGTTAGCGAGACTTCAGCGAGATAGGGTAAATTGGCTAGGAAGTGACTAGCACGTGGAAGCATGGTAAACAGAAAAGTTATGTTGCGTTTCAGTTTTCACCACCCTAGAATCAGCTGATAATGTCTGTAGAAATGCACTTCAATGTACTTCAATCAATCGTTCTCTTTTATTTTCATTCAAACTTAAATACGTATTCTCTGTGATACAATTTTCTGCAGTCATGAATTAAAATTTCTTTTTGGACAAAAATATTTGCATGGGAACCGGGACTATATTTATTGGCGTCAGATTAGCAAATGAGGCACCAGCATGATTTTAACTGACCAATCAGCTGAATGAATATTGCATTATGGGCTACTACGAATACTACAGGAATTTTACGCTTGCAAAAAAAGGAAAATCTAATGGTAAACAGTTGCGTAGCATCGTTTTTGAAAGTTGGGGGGGGGCAGCCAGAGAATTTTTTTTTACTTACCTGAAAAAGTTGACAAGCAAAAAAAAAAAAAAAAAGGAAATAGTTGCACAAAGTCGAAAATCCTATTTCGGGGGGGGGGGGGGGTAAACTTTTTCACAGTTTCAACTACTTTTAGCATCAATTCTAATACCGCATTTATAACAACAGCCATATAAGGCAAACAAAGGTTTGTCAGTGTAGATGCTAATTATCTTTTTTTGTTTTTTTCCAGCGAATCGGTCTAATTTTCGCCGAAAAGTATAAGATATATTGCTATTTTAACACCCCCTCCTTTAGCCACCCCTTTTCTGTTGAAAATCATGAAAGTCTTTCAGAAAGGTCTGGAAACATTTATTACAGGACACGTTATCAAAAGAAACATCATGTTTACTGCCAATTTTATTTATAAAACCGGTTCTACCCTATAACCTTTGAATAGATCAACCTAAACCACGTGTCTTGTATTTAAATCACAATAACATTAGTAGGGGTGTATAAGTGTGTTGGAAGTTCTTCTTTTTCCGTTTACTGTTGCATTTATTTGAATATTTGGATCTGTAATTTGTTGTCGGTGTGTGCATTCGATAATTTCTATCTACAGTATTATTTGTATAAATAACCTAATTATTGTCGTAGGTGTATAAAGCTTGAATTTCTAAGTTTAATATTGTTGGATGTGTATGAATTTGTATAATTTTTAAAGATCGGTTTTGCTATCGGTCAGGGGACCGACCTGTATTTTCTGAAATTTCTTATTTCAAAATTGTACTTGGTGCATGGATGTATATTTTTTTCATCGGTATTGGTGTAGGTGCATGTAAGGAATTGATGAAATTATAACTTCCAATTACCCAAATATTGTTGTAGATGTATGGAATTGTAATATCTTATTTCCGAAAATTGTTGTAGGTGTATGGAATTGTAATTTCTTATTTCCGAACATTGTTGTAGGTGAATGGAATTGTAATTTCTTATTTCCGAAAATTGTTGTAGGTGTGTGGTTTTGCGGATTGGGAGGAATGGGGAAAACGAGTGTCGCTGATGAAGTTTGTAGAAGGCTGTTGGGAGAAACATCACATTGGAGAATCTACAAAGTAGAATTAAGGTATTGATTGCAACAAATATTTACCGACTGTTGGCTAAGTGTTCTGTGTGATGATTTAATTCGGTTTAATTCAAGTTATGAATGATTGACGTTGTTTACATTCACGACCATACTTATGTAGAAAAAAGGAAGTATTATTTTAGTAAAAGATAATTTATGACCGTTCGGCAGGGGATACTACCTCAATTGACACCTGATCACACCTTTGATGATTTATAAGTTCGTGTTCACTCTTCGTATGATTTGTATTGTTTGAAGCACTTTTGATGTTGAATTGTTATCTTTATTGAATTGTTATCTCTATCATTGGAATTGACATAAATAATTCATTTAATATCAAGAAGTTTTAAAACTACATACCTGCCAATAATTCATTCAATATAAAGAAGTTTTATAACTACCTACCTACATGTACCATCCTCGCAATGCCAGTGGTCCTAAGTCAACACGATAACGTTAGGCCTCTAGCATATTTAATTCAGTATTCGTGAGCTGACTGAGGCGAAGTCTTTCAGACAAAATATTAATCTTGATCGTTTTTCTTATTTCTCAGCCAAACACATTAAATCATTCTGTAATAAACAGCTTGTAACACGTGCATTTGAGGTATCAACTGAATCCTTTTTGTTTACATTATCTAATTGTTTATGAAAACTTTAATTTAATTTGTACTTCTGAATAAGAGAAGTAAGCAAATATCTAATGAAACATGCCAGGAACCTAACGGCACCGTTTTGACTCATAACCCCTGGCATTGCAATGAAGCCTACCTACATTAGGCCAAGGACTACAATTCTATCTTTCTTGAGCATTTCTCTCCGATTTTCCTAATATAAGTTTGTTGTCTCTCATTTTCTTTTCCACAGTCCTTAACCAGTTGTTCTTTGGCTCATCAGGTTTCCTTTTCCATTCTTAATATGTTGGTGATGTTGTTGGCTGCCTGGTTTTCTTAAACACATGCCCCATCCATGCATTGTCATCTCCGATTTGTCAATAATGTTCTCATATCGTATGTGTTTGCTTTTCAATGGGCATTTGTTGTAGAAAATAGGAAATCTGCATATATCCTTCTGTCATTCTCCAGCATTCTGCCACATAGAGTAGGACATACAGGACGCAGCTGTCATAGATTCTTACGCTCAAAACTACATGTTACTACTAGTATTATTGTTAGTTTGATACTTATTGATATCAAATGAATTATTATGTCAATTTACTATAAAAGGGCATTTCGGAGCACTAGTATATGTAATTAAAAACAAATAAGTTCTTCAAATAGCCAGTTAAACAACAAATTTCTCTGAAGGATATCTTTGAATTAGTCAACATGTTAAAAGAATAATATCCACGAAGCTGGTATCGGTTAAATTACTCTTTACAAAATATTTATACACCCACGATCATAAGACAATTTTAATACCTATAGTTATGCTAATACAATACTAGATTTTTTTTATGTTGGCCTCTTTCGTTTTTTAATTTTGAATATAGAACGGTTAATTTGTGAGATTATTTGGCACAAAACTGATACTAAGTTAAAATTTTGGGGAATTTAATCGTTACTGAATGTAACACTGAAGTTAATTTTAAAAAATTCCTGGAAAAAGATAAATTAAACATTTATCATAGTATTATTTTGCTTTCAATATAATAAGTTTTAAGCTTGAATAATGTATGAAAAGTTTGTTGTATATTTAAGGAAATATTAAAATTATTTTATTCATTGTTAGTCTTATTAATTTACCAGAGAACAGAAACAAGTGCGGGATCTCGTAAGAAGTACACTTACGCTGATTGGTGAGTTGTTAATGACGTCGTATAGAGGAGAATTATCAGATGTAGACTTAGAGTACACAAGCACATTAAATGAGGAGGACCATTTTGAAGATATCAATCAAGACTCATGGAGACAACGTTTGATTCAAAAATGTTGTGAAAGCTCTGGTAAATTTAAACATAAATATAAGAAAAATGATTTATCAATTTCCATGTTACATTGTGTTTTTTTTCTTTATTTTCAACATATCTTGCATGTTAATTAGGGCTGGGTATTGGCCCGAGATTTCGTATTGCGATATACTGCGATATTTTTAACTGTATTGCGATATGTTTTGCAATATTTTCAATGTAATAAATATGGCATTTTCTTACTATATTTACTTTTAATAATTTACATGCAGAATGTACATAACTTTATGATGATGAGTAACCAACACAGAAAAAAAAATTTGTTGAATTCATTTAAGTTATGCAAATGTTCCCACAAACAACTTCTGACTTACTGTTTGGTTTAATAGCAAATTTTTATAAGTCCATTTTTATATTTAATGTTCCTTAATCTAAGCATTTGCCAATATATCGATATTACAAAATCGTATTGCGATACGATATTTTTTGTCATTGTATTGCAATATATTGAAATATCGATATTATTGCCCAGCCCTAATGTTAATTATCTTAATTAACTACCTTTTTAAATGCAAATGGAAATGACAGATCAAATTCGGACAATTAAATTTTTATTCATTTATTTATTTATTTATTTTTTTTGCTGCATATAATAATCTATGATTTTTTAAAAAAATATTTTTTTACAGATCACAATAAACTGATTCTTTTCGACAATATGGATGACATTTTAAAGTTCAATGAGGAAGAATTATTAAACTTTTTAAAGAAATTGGTAAATATGCTTATTGAAGCCGAGAAGGATGAAATGCATCAAGGGAAGGTAAATTATCATGTCATTTGTTTTCATGATTTTTTTTGTTGAGAAAATTGAAAAAAAAAAAGAATTTAATTCTGATTATTTTTCATACTTTATACTAGGACGAAGTTATCAATCTTCTTGGATCTAAATGGATGTTTATTTTTAACTTTTAGACAAGGTTTGTAATAACTTCTCGTCAAAGTCTCTCCACCCGAAATCACATATTCTTCGAGAGGTTTTCGTTGAAATTAAAGTTAAGGGGCTTTCGGAGGAACAAGCGATGACACTTTTCAAGAAAGAGTTGACCACACAAAATATACAATGTGTAAGTACAACTTAAGTTAAGACGTATAAATATAAAATAACCTCTTTATATGATTAATAATTAGATTGATTACATTTAAGTTTTTTATATGCCATTCTCCTAAATGAATGCATATTTTTTTCTAAATATAGAATGAGAAGGATTTAAAGAAGATAGCATCATTCTGTTCGTACTGTCCATTGGCTATACTTTCTCTAAGCAGAGTATTAGATGACATTTCTCCAAGTCTACTTATAGAAACCTTTTTGCTGAACACCAGTTCAACGATTCTGAATGATATCATGGGAATAGAAACTTGTCTACAGCATTCTTTCTCCGTGCTGGATAAATCGGACAAACAAGCTAAAAGAACGTGTACCTTGATGCAACTGTCTGTTTTTCGAACAATAAAATTTGATATCGAGGCTGCAATGTTTGTTTGTGGAAGAACAAGTGTAGGTCAAGCAAACTTGGGACTTGAGATCGGCTATCTGAAACGATATAATTTCCTAGAATCCACCGACGAAAACTTATTTCAGCAAGAACCAATTGATAGAGATATAAAAGGGCATCAACAAAAAGCATGTTCATCAAAATGTTATTACATTCATCCATTAGTTTTTCAATTCCTAAAATCAAAAGAGAAACAATATCAAAGCCTTATTAACAAGGCAAAGGAAAGATATGTCGAATATATACATAAAATGATCCAAAAAACGGCAAAAATGACTTCTGTTGAATCACTGAAAACCATTGCCAAGTACGAAGCGCATTTTCAAACTTTCTATGAATATGTTATGCATTTGCATACAAACCCTAGACCTACTTTTGTCGATCTTCCCAGTTCATTAAGTGTTATAAACACTGAATGGATAACAGATTTAGTTTTGGACACAACTCGTAGATGTCAATATTTCAAAACTATGGTTTCTGGTGCTGAAGAAGAAGGCAATATGTTAGACCTTGTATATTATAAATCTTGCCTGGCAAAACTTTATTTTGATAATGATAGACTAGAGAGATGCAGTAACATTTTGAACGAAATTGATTCTATAATAAATAAAGATAAACAACTCTCAAAAGTAGTTTACGATTTAAATCATGACAAAAAGATCAGAGACTATCCTTCAGCATTGATTCTGGGTGATTTTTGGACAATGCAGGCACGATATCTAAGCATGCTTGAAAATTATGGTGAAGCTAGACAGTACCTGAAAAAGGCATTATCTGCAATGCATAAAAAGGATAGAGATTGTTGGTCACAAATTGCAACCATTTACAATTTAATGGGAGTTATTGCCTTTAAATCCAAAGAATATAGAACTGCAAGAGACTGCCACTTTAAAGCTCTTACCTTAGTGGTGAAAGAACATGATGATTACATCGATAAAGACACTTTCCTGACAAACATAGGAAGTGCATTCTTTCAAGAGTGGAATAAAGAGCGACTAAATGAGGATGCATTACAAGAAGCAGAAAATTACTTCAACAAGGCTCTCTCGTTGGATACAGCAAGAGCAGAAAAAAGAGCCAGACTGCTCAGAATGAGGGGGACTCTTTATCGTGTACAAGAAAAATTTGATGCTTCGGAAAAAGATTTACAAGAAAGTTTGAATATATGGAAACAATATGTACATCCACCCCACATAAATCTGATATCATCCTACCATGGAATAAGTTTCCTGTTTGTCTCGAGGGCAACAAGCTTGTTAAAGATAGGGGACCCTTGTAAGTATTTATTTGATTTTACATTTACATGTATTTTAAGTTTGCTTTCTCTATACAATACAAGCAACATTTTTATTCTCTGTTAACAGCAAAAGAGGCTGCAGGTTTCCATAGAAAAGCTTATTTAAACTACGGAGTGATTAGAACACAGATAGAGCAGGGGGGATTTACCAACTGGCAGAACAAGAAAGTCCTTTATGATCAAATTAAGAAGACTCACAAAACAGTTTTAAAACGATTAAATAAGGATGAGAGGGAAGTAGAACAAGTTAATAAGTTTTATCAGGTAAGATGAAATATTTGTACAATGTACAAAGAAGTTTAATTATTATACCTCTACTGTAATTACTCTATATAAAATTAATACCATAAAACTATATTTTCCCGAGAAGAGACTATTTCCCTCATCAGAGGACTACTCCCTGGAAAATCAGAGATACTCCCTGGGACTACTCCCTCATGAATATGTATTAGTAAGAAGAAGGTATGGTTTTAGCTTTATTGCGCCCTAAAAATGTAATGACATCAAAAAGTTTTGAAACTGGCTTTAATATTAGTTAAATAAATGACTCTGATAAATCAGGAAAGAATATGGCATGAAGGTTTACCATTCTGCAAATATGACGTCAGTAATGTGAAGCATTTCACTATTTTCAACAGAAAAAGCCTAAAATGGCACATTTTAAGGGTGATTTTCCTTTAGAAAACAGTGTCCACAGCCGTCGCCCACGTTAATTTTTTGATATTTTGTGCAAAATTCAATAACAAATCACATATCTCAAGATCTTTGTGGGCGATGCCTGTGGACAATGTTATCTGAAAGAAAATTTTAAAAATTGGTGTCTTCTGCAACTTTTTAAGAATACGAAAATGCACATGTTTATGACGTCAAATTAGCATTTGAAAACAGATGTGAGAAAAATGACTTGTATGATTTTTCTGCATTGAATTTCAATTATTTAAAAAGCATGAGTTTTCAACTTTTACACCAGTTTCATTTTTTAGAAAATCACAGGGCAAAATTTATATGGAAACCATACCTTCTTTTAACCAATCAAAGTGTTCATTGGGCGGAGCGTTCAAGGAATCGCGTCATGTTATTAGCAATGTAACTATGACATCAAAACATTTCAGCATGCGATGTCAAAATATTAATTGAATTCTAGCAAAATGAAGACAGCGATAATTCTTCGAAATATCAGTGAAAATACTTTTTAAAAACAATTTAATTGTTCTGTTTTAGGACACGATGCATTAATTACCATACTATCTGTAATACCGCATATTTTGTAATCATGCCTACATAGTGTTTTTTTTTATGTCGAAATGTTTCATAAAATTTATATCTCCTATGATTGTTTCGGTATAATAAAATATTTATGGAATGGGAACTTATTTATGGTTAACCTCGGCAGGAAACTATTTCCCTCTGAGGCTTCGCCGCCTCGGGAAATAGTTTCCTCCCTTAGCTTAGCTTAATAAGTTAGCTATTTCCCTCATACCCATTCCATAACTGTATACTAATGATATACTGATGTAATTTATGTATTAATGTAAATTAAGCATACACTGCATTCAAACATATACAGGGTTCAATAATTTTATCTATAATAATTTCAAACATATTATATATCCGACATAAATAGTTTGCAAAGAATCTTTTAAACTAACATAGTTTTATACCTAAACACATTCGAATAAAGAAAATGATATTATCAATAAATTTAGTTACTCAGTATTTTTTTTGCTTACAGGATTTTGAAGCTGGAAAATTTAACAAGAAAATTTTCCGTCATCAAAGTTTGGACCTAGACATACAATCAATGTCTACTAATCAAAACGTGGAGTCGGAAAATGAGGACTCGCCATCATCTGAATCTGAAGCGTCCTCTGACATCATAACATCCGACGAAGAAATCTCAGTTACCCAAAAGTGTGATGATAAAACGGGGAGATTTAATGAAAACACAGACATTTCTAATATATATGTTGCAACATCTGGTGAAACAAAAAATGACACAGGTACACAAAAGCCTGAAAGCGGAATTCACAGCGGTTCCGTAGACAGTGGCTATGGAGATTCCATCTCAAGTTGCTCCTCGGTGTCAGAGTCTAATTCCAAACCGAGGCTGGTGTCCATACCTTCAGGTTCAATGGAGGAAGATGTTTTCTCTTCTTCTGAAAAAAGTGCATTGAACCATTTAAACTCTCCTTGGAAGAGGAAATTTTGTAACAGACAGAATTTATGTTCTTTAAAGAGACAAAAAAGTTTTGACGATGATTTCCAATACATGGGTCCCAATAATGTATATTAGTTGTACTCTCAAAATATGCTTTTGGGTGGAATATGTTCCAAAACTTTCTAAATATATTCATGTAGTTAATTGGTTTATCGT